>NW_016108186.1:61541-179815 GCF_001604975.1 Cebus imitator | reverse complement strand
AAAAAAAAAAAAAATTTAGGTCATCACGTTCTATTTTTTTCAGAGACCTACTTCTAGGTAGGTCAAATATGCAACCTACTTCTGAATGTAGATTTAAGATTAATAGCATTTTTAAAAACTTTCTCTGCTTGAACAAGTTATTATTAAACAGAAAGAAGACAAACATTTCAACTTTGCTTAGCTGTTTAAAAGATAAGTGGCTTTTCAAATTCTTTTCTCAAATCAGTAATATTACCAGTTGTTCATTCATCACAAATATTTATTGATATATCTATTATGTGCCAGGCACTTATCTAGAGGCTGGGAATACTGCAGGAAAGATAACCAAGTTCCAAGTCTCATGGAGCTTAAGTTTTATACTGTTAGCTGCTGTTCAGTTACTATTTCTTCATAATAAATCACCTCAAAACCTAGTAGCTTAAAATAACAATTCATTATTATCTCTCATGAATCTGCAGATTGTTGAAGCTCAGCTAGATGGTTTTCCTTTGGGATCTCTCATATAGTTGCAGCTAGGGCGGTTGTCATCCGAAGGCTCACCTGTGCTTGACATTCAAGATAGCCTATTCTTACAGCAGCATTTGATATTGTTTATTGGCTAAGAGTTCAGCTAAAGCTATAGACTTGAGCATCTGTAGGCGGCCTGTTCATATGGCATGGGCTTCTTGCAGCATGGTGATTGGCTGGGTTCAAAAACAAACATTGCAGAACAAAGAAAGGGGAACTATTGTCAGGTCAGCTTTTTTTGTTTGTTTGTTTGAGATGGAGTTTCACTTTTGTTGCCAAGGCTGGAGTGCAATGGTGCAATCTTGGCTCACTGCAACCTCCGCCTCTTGGGTTCAAGTGATTCTCCTGTCTCAGCCTCCCAAGTAGCTGGGATTACAAGTGCCCGGCACCACGCCCGGCTAATTTTTTGTATTTTTAGTAAAGACAGGGTTTCACCATGTTGGCCAGGCTGTTCTCGAACTCCTGACCTCAGGTGATCCACCCATCTCGGCCTCCCAAAGTGCTGGGATTATCAAGGTGAGCCACCAAGCCTGGCCTGTCAGCTTCTTTAGACCTGGGCTTAGACATTAGCAGAGCATCACTTCTTTACTCATTTGTCAGAGTAGTCAGAAAGTCTGCCTTGATTCAAGTGTAAGGAATGTAAACCACACTATGGGAAAACTGTCAGAGAACTTGTAGCTATTTTTGTCCTTTGCAGTGCATCATATCAGGAAATACATGATGTCAATTTGTCTCGTTTTGATGATGTTAACTTTGATAGCTTGGCTAAGGTGGCATCTGTCAGATTTTCACTCTACAATTACTATTTTTTGTAGTTAATAAGTTATTGCTTAGGAAAGGGCATGGAAACTCTGGAAGTATTCTTGATCTTGATTTTGGTAGCCATTGCATCAGTATATGCAAATGTACAAATACATCAAGCTGTACATTTCAGAATAAAGTATTTTACATACTTTAGTATATTGGGTTTAATACTTTAATAAAAAAGAAAAAAATTAAAAATTAAATTTACCATTTTTACCTTCATACCTTGCCCTGTTGTACGTCCTTTGGTTGTTTGGGCAGTGATCCTACTAATCTTCCAATTACAAAGACTGCAAAACTCAGACACCCTGACTGTTCTCTAATTTGCCCCACCACCAGCTTCTTGCTTCAGTAATGACTCTCTACAATTCAGTTTTCAAGTAGCGCTCAAGCTAATTTTTCTAAAATCACAAATGTGAACATGCTGCTCCCTTGTGATAAATTCATTCTATCATCTTAGGATGAAATTCAAGCTCCCTAACTTATAAGGAGCTCCATGCCTGCTTAATCTCTCCAAACTCATATTTCACGACTTTTTCAATGTGAACTCCAGCTTTCCTAAGTTTCCTACTGAGATATGTATTTACCTATGATCTAAAATGCAAAACAACACTTCAGAGATTTATTGGATGGGAGTTTAGTTCAAATCTAGCTACTGAATATTATTGAGTGTTAATTTGGTGCAAGGTTTTGAATTATGTAAGAGTTATGATAAAGAATAAACATAGTCCCTGATTGCTATTTGGGACAAGACAAGTATGCAGATTAGCCCAATACAGGGCAAAATTTAGTAAGTGCTATAAGTATAAACAATGCAATGGGATTCAAAGGTATGAGAGATGAAAGCCCTGTTGAGCACAACTTATTTGCCTTAATTAATGGTACTGTCCCAAAAAGAATGAATGGAGCTGCTGTTTAAGGGGAAAAAGAATACAAAACTATTGACTTCACCAAAGAATTCAGGTTCTTGGCAACCCTGGTCCCTTTGTGTGGCTGGTGTGTTTGGTGAGTATGCATGCTGAAGGTCTTCTACTCCCTGTGAATATATTCCAGTTCTTGAGAGCCTATTGTAAGCATTCATCCTTTGTGTGATTTTGATTTTCCTATGCTGGTCGATATTGTTAGCATTTTTATTTTCTCCTTGCAGAGCACTCCTGGTGCAGTGGAGGCTGGCGCTCCACCTTGACGCTCGCTGTGGGGCTTTTGTGCAGAGCCTGTTATCCTGAAAGAGCCCTCTTTAACGTTTGCAGAGAAAGTATGACCTCTGGCAAAATCTCTGAGCTTCACATTTTATTAGACACCTAATGTTCTTTTTATACCTACTATTTATATTTGTGTGCATTGGAATCCTTTGACTATATAGCTGCTACAGAAGAGCCAACTGTATTAGCTTGCCTCGGCTGCAGAATAAAATGTCATAGACTGGGTAAATTAAAGAAACAATAGCAATTTATTTCCTCATGGTTCTGGAGGCTGAAAGTTTGAGGCCAGGGAGTTGGCAGGGTTGGTTTCTCTCCTGGGTTTGTAGATAACCATCTTTTCTCCCTGTGTTTTACATCGTCTTTCCTCTGTGCCTGCTTATATCCTAATCTCCTCTTCTTATAAGAACACCAGCCATATTGGATTAAAACCCACCCTCACTTTACCTTAGTTACCTCTTTAAAGGCTCTATCCTCAAATATAGGCACGTTCTGAGGAATTAAGAGTTTTAGATTTCAACATATGAATTTGAGGAGTTGGGGACACAATTCAGCCCATAACACCAATTTGTGTCAGATTTTACCTGCATATGTTTATTTTAAGGGCAAGATTTGATATTGGTGCGTTTTGCATTGCATAAAGTTAGTTTATGCTGTGATTGAGACTGAATATTTCTGTTAATGATAATTGGGATGTCTGCTTATTGAAGGAATGTATAACATTGGATGGCATCTTAATCAAAATCAAGTCTAGTTCCCTCATTTTGCAGGTTCAGATATCGTGTCTACATTCAAACAATTAAAAGCAGAGTCTAGAACCTATCATCCTGTTCCCTGATCCACCATGCAATGTTTCATCTACCTTATAATAACAATTTCCTGAATATTATCTGAAGATGCTGTATGACTTCAGAGTTTCTTTTTTGTCATGAGAAATATAATTAATAGTAGGTGTACTTTTCAGTTTAAGGGTTCTAATTGTGTCCTGGTGCTTAGAATATATTTGCAACTCATATTTAATATTTATGATAATTTCACTTAAGTGAATTAGAGGTTTTAGAGCATGCTAGCAAGGGACATCTGTGTTGAGATATCAGCTTCCCCACTATGGGGAAGTTATTTAAACATTCTCAAGTTCATTTCCCCACCAACAAAGGTCACCCACTATTTATATAACTGTGACGATATATCAAATGAGCCAGAAATAAGTTTATGAACTTAATGATCTTCAGAATAAAACAAAACCCCACATTATTATAACAATGAAATTGCCCTACCATAATTGTAATAATGATAAAAATTTGATTTCTGGATGTATGGAATTATTTTCTCTTGCTATTGTTATCTTCATGGCTTTATAAACTTAAATCCTCTCTATTTCAGGTATGCCCCCAGTTTGTAAACTTGTATTACAATTTTGACATTTTTTCAGAAACTATCATATGCTTTATGAGTATAAAATAAAGTGACTTCACCTTGTAAGGATTTAATTAATTAGAAAGAAAGAGCAGAATTCTGTAACATAATATTTTAATTTAAAAGAAATGTCAAACGACTTGTGATAATTGATCATGAGAGATAGTATGAGATATGACATTGAAGAGAAGATTAATTCTTAATAATTTAACTTGATACATAGTGTAATATAGTCAGACTCCTTGGAATTTTTTTTTTTTTTTGGCTTATACTGGATAGAAGCGGATCATTTTAAAAAGTGATCTCTAAGAAAGCAATTACTTTTAGTTTAAAACCTCAAATTATTTTGAGTTTTTAAAAAGCAATTTATTTTTCACAAGTGAAAAAATTTATCAGATTGCTATGTATTTGAGGAAATTATGCTGATTTCAAATGCATGATTATCTATTATGTGCTCAACTGGACTTCTATTTAGAAAGTCCAGTTTATACATCCTTGCTTGTCCTGTGAGTTTACAATGGATAAAATTACATGCCTTTAAAAGTATTGTATATCTCAGAGACTTGTCATTCGTGCAGTTTTCCCTTTTGCTAGCTTGATTTGAGAGATTTCAAATCAATTATGACAAATTTACTTCAAGGATGGTAAATTTTTAATGAAACTAATAATCTATAGGAAATCCAGAAGTAAAACCTTATATTCCTTTGTAGGTTAGTATAAATATATGAACCATTGTGTTGATAATGATAATGGTGATACTAATATTCCCATGGCACATATTTACAGTGTTTGTTATTTGTCTGACATCATGCTAAGTACTTTCCTTTCCTTAGTTTATCCTCAAAATTATTCTATATGGAGGTTTCTTCTATTATCTCCACCTTACAGATGAGGAAACTAAATATGAGAGTGCTAAGTACTTACTTGACCCAAAGCTGTGTTGGAAGTCAATGGGGGAGGGGCTACTCCAGGTGTGGTTCCTCCCCAAAGTCCTAATCTTGACTACAGTAGGATGTAGGGGCTGCCTCACCCACCACTACATCTGCGTTCTACTTGTAATTCTCAATTCCTTGCAAGGGAGACTCTTTAACTTTGAGACCAGGAATGAATATGATCAATGCATACATCAAAGATTCTCAGAGAGATGAATTTCAAAAGAATATGATATATCACAGTGAGTCTTACAGGGGAAGCGGCCACTGGGTATGGCATAAAAAGAGAAATAGGAATTCACTGCGGAGGAACCTTCAGCATAGAGGGGACGCATGTGCCAATGCATAGAGTTGAGATAGAGAATGTGGAAATAACCAGTTATTTTACCCAAATCTGGGTCAGTGGCTTTCCTTGAATTCTTTTATCCCACATCACTCTGCTCCCTACCAAGGATGGTGTGTTTGTTTGACTACCTTCACAGGCTTGAAACACCTAGACTATCTCGTATTGCTAGAGAGTATCTTTCCATCTCCAGACTCTTATGAAGTCTTGCTATTTGCCTTATCGTTGGTGAATCAGTCGTGGCCCTTGAGGTGCACACTCATGGTTTTGTGAGGTATCCTTGGTGATGGGATGCTGATGGAGGCTTTCAAATGCTGATTAATTAGACCTTCATAATTTAGGTGTCTCATGGGATCAGAGAAAGAAGGTCAGTCCCTAAAGGAGGCTCCTAAAGACAGACACTGAAAGCTCTTGCTTCTCTGGACAACATCTTATTATGTTTCTCATGGCATGTTGGTTGTTACGGTGATAGCAAAGGAGAGGAGACTGAGCATGTATAGTGCAATGGAGGTTTTGCTTTGAGGAGAAGGAAGCATCTCCTTGATTGGTAAAAGCATCTTATACCAAAATCCACTCTCATTAAATGGACTTCGCTATCATGCCACCTGTATCTATGATGCTGGTATATGTTCCATACACAATAAATATACCCAAGAATCCTCAAAACATGAGAAAGGGAATGTAACATCTGCTTGTTTTCTGCCATCACTTAAACTCTTGACTTAAATTTATAGTCCCCTCCTGGAGGCAATACTGGTACATTACTCCTATTCTACTCTTTGCTAACAGCACTAAAAGTCTTCAAAATTATTTCTCCTCTTCTATCACGTACACATCTGGTTTCAATAATAAAAATTAAAACAAGTAAATACTTAACCATATTTAACCCTTATTATTCTTTAATGTCAGTTCAAATATTGTTTTTACTGATTTTGACTTCAAGCAGAATTAGCTAATCCTATTGGTTTGGTCTCATAGAGAGACCTAAGATTCCAGCAAATGTGCATGCTACCCAACAGCTATACCTAACAGTTTTGAGTGAGAGGGCTTTGAGTGGCTAGATGTCACATAGAGGCTTTCCTGGACTCTCTCCTTCCCAGCTGATTGTGACAGAATGTGTTTTTTTCTTTTCAAATAGAGTTTCACTCTCATTGCCCAGGCAGGAGTGCAATGGTGGGGTCTTGGCTTACTGCAATGTCTGCCTCCTGGGTTGAAGCAATTCTGCCTCAGCCTCTAGAGTACCGGGATTACAGATGCCTGCCATCACACCTGGCTAATTTTTATGTTTTTAGTAGAAATGGAGTTTCACCATGTTGGCCAGGCTGGTCTCAAACTTATGACCTCAGGTGATCCACCCGCCTCAGCCTCTCAAAGTGCTGGGATTACAGGCGTGGGCCACCACATCTGGTTTGGTAGAGTGTCTTTTTAAACAGACACGCTATCAGTCACAACTTGAAGGCCATACAGTGCCCCTTCAAGCAATTATGAGTATGAAAAATGAAAAATAGCCTCCCCACACTTCCTGCTATATTAATTTAGGATTTAGAAGGAAGCTGGGAGGGGTTGGCCTAGATTTTGTTCTGGCCTACTTGAAACATCAAAGAATGAGGCAAGGCAATTGGACACAACAGTATTAAAAACATCTTTGGTCAAAAGGTGAAGGTGGAGCAGAAAGAAAAGTTATCCTTCATCTTCTGAAAATGGTCCTTCCCTATTGTCAAAGAGAGAAGGAAGGTAGGTTCATTTTTGAAAAGGAAGATATAAAACGTCAAGAATTTGAAGAAGGTGGTTTGAATGTTGCCTTGGATTTTCAAGAATCCTATTTGCATACATTAATACTTATTCTAAAAGCAAAAGAGGAAAATGATAATTTTGAGGCAGGGTAAGCTAGGGATGGAGATACAGCTATAAAGGTTTTAGAATAATGCCAATATCTGCAGTAGTCTTGATTTACTTTCACTGATACGGCAGAGAGGATGAAGAAGGCAGATTAAGCTATTTTCCTCCTCTGGGACTCAAACTCCTCTCTTTCCCAGTAATCTATTTTTCCTTTTCTGAAATTCCAACTTCATGTTTATTTTTTCATTGTAGTATACAATTTAGCTGATCATTTATCCTTCCTCATTCATCATTTTGTATACTTGGGACTTAATAAACATCTTATTCTCAGAGGGATCCCAGAAGAAACTGAAGTCACAGAGGCTCATTTCCTTGCTTTACCTCAGAATAACACAGTAATATTACCTAGATATTTCTATTTTTACCCTATAACGAGGACGCTCAATCTAAAATTTCACACAGCCCTGAGCTGCTACATTTTTGCTTCACTTTAACCTGAATAAGGGCTTCAGAGTTTGCTGAAATCAAATTCATGCCATTCCTGTTTCAAGGCAGTACATGGCTTGTTGCTCTCAGAATTCAATGTTTATTTCTCATTGTAATGAAAAAGGCCCTCTGGCTGTCCAACCAGCTGTAATTTTTCACCAGTTCTGAATAAACATTTCAAACCACAATGAGTCATTGTTGAATTTTACGAAGAAAATGGAATTAAGAGACAGAGTAATTTACTGCTGTACTGGCCACCCATTAAAGTTTTTCAACAAATGTGGGTGAAACAAAAAGATGTAAAGCAAAAGATGACTGTGGTTTTTAAAAATGTGGAATAACAACTGAAAAAGATTGATGTTACCCTACTATCCTCCTCTGAGAAAGAAGCAGGCAAAACTTCTGTCCTTGCTGGTATGAGATCTCCTACTTCATGGTAAGAAAACCTGCCATAAAGATGAGGTTGGATCCCACAAAGCATGGCCTATATTTTAACCTAGGAGCTGACTCTGCAGGATCTACCCCTGTCCCACACTCTCCCACCCTCAAAGATGATGAGAGGTTTAGCCTGGAAGGAGGGCAACCAAGGAAGGTGATCCCTTTATCAAAGAGGCCTGGGCTCGCGTCCTCTCTAACCTGCACTTCCTTTTGAGACCCAGAAAGTGGTACCTTGGAGAATGAAACCAGAGCATCAGTAAATTAAGAGCTCTCCTAGGTGTTTTGAAAGATCCTTCTCTGTATTCAACCCTTAATGCCCAGGCATTTGCTTGCGTATTATCTTCCTGAGTCTCATGAAGTTCCCTGTTTGCCCACTTTAAATCACAGGACACATTTTTCTTAAATAATTAAATGAACATTCAACATTTGAGCCAAAATGAGTCCAGATATACAACTTAAGCTTTTGAACTTTCCATACTTTTAAAGCTCTGGTCTTGGGACCAGAAAATGGCTTTCTTTGTTTGAAATTGTATATTTGGCTTATTAGTAGAATTTTGGGAATGATCAAGGAGCCTCAGTATGATTAATGATGGCACAGGAAGGTGGGTTTCCGCAAGAAAGAGGGAAAGGGAAGCTTGAAAATTCAGTTAGTAAGCATGGGCTGTGAAGGACATGAAGTTTTTGCAAAATCTGAACACAAAAGCATTCATCATGACTCCTTGGAGCAGGCACAGTGCCACACATCTTCTGAGTTGCCAGTTTCTCTGCAGCTTCCGTGCTGTCTTAGAGGAGAGAAAATTATGCTTAATTTTATATTCACTGGTTGGATTTCTTAAACCATTTTAAATATCAGAGTAGCGTTCTTAACATATACAGAAATGTTGTTCTCGACTGATTATTTAAATGAGTTTTTTACTTTCACAGGCTGGAAATCTTTCAGGGCATTTTGTTTCCAAAAGAACTTTAGAAAATACTAGCATAGACGTTTCATTAAACTAAGATGTGGTAAAGAACGATATCCTTCTAAAATTACCGATTATAAATCATCAGAAAAATGGATGGCTTATGCATATTGAATCTGTGCTTGAAAACATCTTCGTATTGCCAGAAGGCTGCGACTCAAATTCGAAGTAGAAAAAGAGATGCAAAATGTCGGTCGGGAATGTATAAAAATAATCAGCTTTTTCGGCAGAAGAGTAAACCTGGTCACTGTATTTTGGCTTCTCTAGTATACAACAATACCAACCTTAGATGCTGCAAAAAGACACCTATGGAATGGTTCCTAGCTAAAGAGAAATTTGATTATTTAAAAATAGACTGACATTTATGTAAGCTGTTTTGCTTAAAATGGCAATGCCTTGTTTTAAAAATAATGATGTTAGGCTCTTGAAAATGATTTGATTCTTGTATCTGAGGGCACTATGACCATAAAATCTGACTCAATGAGGGAAGAAATGTGTATCCTCACAGGCCCTACAGAGGAAAGTACCAGACTAACTCTTTCAAGTTTTTGCCTTATTTGTTATCTTAACATTTTATAATATAAGGGGATTTTGTTTCAGGACACATTTCAGCATCCCACTTTACGTGTTTCTTTTGGGAAATTACAGCTGCCCAGGGAGTACTCTTGTGGGTACCCCTGTAGGGAAGAAGAATTTTTATGAAGCTTAAAAAAATGAAAAACTCTATGTATATGTTTTTGATCTTGGTGTTTCCCTCTTCGAAAGTAGACTGGTCTTTTAGATTTTTGTATTTCACTACTATGGAACATAGAGAAAGTGATCAGTAAATGATTTTTGAATGAATGAATGAACACTTCAGACCATAGCAGATCCACATAGACAGAATCCAGCCTGTATCATACAATTACTATAACACATTTTAAATAATAAATTCAAAGTTCTCCATTAAAAATGAAGAGGTTCAAAACACATGTAAACTAAGAATTGTTTTTCTCTCTTTTGTCTTTACAGTGCCACTGCGACCTAGTAGACATTACTCTTTCTGGAGCAATACTGGGAGAACCAAACTGTGCAGGACTTGATAAGCCATCCTGAAGAGTTGATGCATTAGGCCCCAGGAAGCTCCCAAGGCATTCTGAACATGAAAGCTAATTGATGAGAATAGTATGCATGGGATAATTGGGGCTGGGAAAGTGCTGGAAAGCAGGAAGATGAGGTAGTAATCTATTTTGACTCACCCAGGTGTTGCAGGAACAAGAGCTGGTCTTGGATGGTGTCAGTAGAAATGGAGAAAAGATGGATATTAGAGGTAGTTTGAAAAATGACAAATTCCTTAGAGGTCAGAATTTTGTTTTACTTCTCTCTGTGCCTGTCCCATCACCCCAACGTCAGGGGCACTAAGAACGTTGGAGTAAATTGGACTGTGTGACAAGACATACTGAGTGAAGATTAAATATATACCAATAATGCTTGCAGTGCCAATGGTGGGCTGCTGAGAATGAATATTCAGGTATATTTTCAAAGGTGATTCCCATATACCAGTAAACAGGAAAATCGCAATATTCCTGAGAAACTTTCCTGGCATAAAAGTCATAATTAAATACCAGTTCTACACTTGCTTATGGTGCCTTTCAGCCTTTTCCAGATGGAATTCTTTATTTTCTCCTCTGAGCTTCATGGACTTTGTTCACTAAGTATATTATTGTGCATATCACATTGTGTGGCTGTTAATTCACTTGTGTTATAACTTCTTGAAGGTAGGGACCTAACCATGTTATTTTTTAAAAATTCAAGTATAATTTTCATTCAGAAAAATACATAAACCATAAGTGTACAGCTCAGTTACTTCCTACTTATGTATATACCCATGTAACCACTACCTAAAGCAAGATACTGAACATTTAGATCATCTCAGAACATTCGCTCCTGCTTATTCTCAGTCAATAATGCCTCAGCCCCACCCTAGGTAACTACTGTTCTAACTTCTATTGCATAGATTAATTTTGCCTGTAAACTTCATGTAAATGGAACAGGCTTATATGTGTCTTTCTGCAGACATATATATTCATTTCTCTTGGGCATATAACTAGAAGTAAAGTTGATGGGTCATAGTGTTTATAGCCTTCACGTTATTAGAAACTTGGCGTGGTGGTGCACACCTGTAATCACAATACTTTGGGAGGCTGAGCCAGGAAGATTGCTTGAGGCCAGGAGTTCAAGACCACGCTAGCCAACATAGCAAGACCCTGTCTCTATTAAAAAGAAGAAACAAGCAAACAGCCGTTGAATAGTTTTCCCAAGTGGTTGCAGCATTTTACTCTCTCTCGTTCACTGTTAATGAGTGTTGCAGTTGCTCCACAGCTGCACCAATTCTTGGTATGGCCAATCTTCTTATTTTAGCCAGTTGGATAAGATATGGAATGTGGTTTTAATTTGTGTTTATCTGATGAGGCATGATGCTGAACGCCTATTCATTTGCTCGTTGGCCATTTGGATAACTTTCGCAAAGTATCTCTTCAAGTGTTTTGTATATTTAAAAAATTAGATTATTTTCTTAACTTATCATGTTACTTTTTGAATACCCAATGTTCAGCATAGTGACTGGCAATTAACAAATATTTTTAAAGGTTTGTTGAATATGACAGTAAGAGTAAATAAAACTGGTTTATTTGCAAATTTTTCTTTGTCACTGGCCACAGGAAATGGGTTGTGGAAGTAATTAGCTCCTACGGTACATTTAAATCTGTTGGTTTTTGAAAATATCAAGACATAAATTCTAAACACAGCTGGTTGTATTTGTGATAGAAGCACTTATGATTTTACATTAAAGTTTGGTTCATTCATGCATTTAAAGTATTCATTATCATAGTGTCTGGCAGCCCAGAAAGCTTTTAGATTAGAATACAAATTGTAACATTATCTTCCGTTTTCCTTTTATCATGTTAATATGATATATTAAATATGATGTCTAAAATGCAGGAGCTATTCTACTAGCTACATTTTTATTTGATTGCTAGACTAGAAATGTGCTTTCTAATCCCTTAATGACAGATGAATTTTTAAAAATATGAAAAAAATTTAAAGGCCAGATTTAAGATTATATTTTAATAATGATTTTCCGATTATAGACTAATAGGCAATTTTGAATATTTATAAAATATGGCAATATAAAGAAAAAACAACTTCATATTTCCACTGGGAACATCTGGCCTTCTTGTGTTTTGTACACGTGTGTGTTTGCACACATATAAATATATGTGTGTGTGATCCACATAGCTGTTTATTTTTGTCGTTCCAACTCAATTTTCTCTTATGATCTCTTACGTAGACTGGAGATCTACACATATATTGTATGCGTATGTATATAAAGAGAAAATTTGCTTGTTTTATATATCTGATATCTTTCGCACAGCTCTTGCTTCTTGTAGCAAATCTGAAAGAGATACTTACTAATCTGTTTCCACTATCTGTGCTTTCTCAGGATGACAACCGTATTCATCTTTCCTGCCTTCTGGTACCTAACATCATACCTTGTGTATATAGCATCATACCATCTTCATATAACTCATCAAATCTTAATTTATTAACAGGCTTTCAAAGTTGCTGGCTCTCAGAGGCTTCCCCATTGTGATGAGAAGCCAGATTGAATGTATGAAGTAACACATGGGCTGTGCTATGTGATCGCAATAGATTTGAGAAATTCATGGTTTGCTTCGACTCCTTAGGTTTTATAGATTCAGATGCTCAAAAGGATCCTTAAATATCTTCCCATAGAATTCTATGCGTGCAGGCAGACAAATTGTTGAACTCTCTATGATAGCCATGAATTCTCTTGAAACTTCCTAAAGTGGAGACTATTGAAATATTTTATCTAATACAGTCTCTGCCAAATGTTATTTCATGGGTAGACTTAATTAGTAATTTACTTATGTCTGAAATGACTCAATTTCAACTTCAACTTTGTTAACCTTAAAATATAATTATATTCAATATTTAGGTGATAAGAAGAAAATGATACCACAAAGCAGTATGAATTTACAAAGTAAAGATATTTATTCTCTAAATCTTGAATATACAAAATTGTAATCCTGCATGTTAATGTGATGCATAGTTTTAAAATATAAAAATTAAATGTGACTTCATAAAATTTCACTTGTAGAGCAATAAACCCACAGGAAATAGATAAGTGTAAAAATAGTGACCTCTGATTTGAATATATTTTCCTTTAGATATTTTAGCATGAATAAATGCTTTGTATATAATGTAACTTCAAAATTACCATAAAAAATTTAGAACAAAATGAAGCTTATGTGGATCAATTGTGAAAATTGTACATGCATTTGAAATGAATTTTTTAAATTTCAAAATGTTTAATATAAATAAAAATGCATCCTTACCCCAAATTTTCCCCTCAGGCAATGGATAGTGCCACGTGTTGGGAACATGGCTCCTCCTTTATAATTGTCTCCCAAGTGTTTTTTATGAAAGGAGAATCTACTCAAACACCTTGTGTAGGCCAGGATGGCTCTGAAAGATGGGTGTATAACCTTTCCTATCCTATGACTTTTCTAGGCATTATCATGTTCAGGCTGAAATTTTTGACAGCAGTATTACCAAGAAGCTGAACCCAGCGACACTGTGGTATGAGAAATGCTAAGACTGTGTGTCACAACTGATTTTTTACAGGGTGCAAGAGTTCTGCTTTCCTTTTTTCTGCTGCTCCTTCCCCATAAGGTTGTCAGTACTTACTAGGAAGAATTAAGCTTCTGAGTGTAACCAGAGTGCATCAGCTGTATTCTTTACAGTTGATTATTGGCTAGTAACTAGGCGAATATTTAGCCCCTACCCAATGTGTTGAAATTCTGCTATAAAAGAAGTCACTTGTAAATTCAGTTTTCCCTACATCTGAAATATCATTTAGCTGAGTCTAAGAAAACTCAAAAATTCAATAAGCTTAATTAATTTAAGTTCCTTGAGTAGTTTCATTTCAAAGTATTTAATGGGGTTAAAATAACTTCATGCGCTATATATTCTAAAACATTTCATTTTAATTAAACGTAGTTTGTGTTTTTGTGAGTAAGGAGATGGAATGTTTATGTTGTTTACTCTCTTAATTGCATCCTATTAAAAATATGATAAGATAGACACATTCTACTATTAATCCCCAATGCTCCCTTTCCCGTTATGCATCATGTCTGTTGATCACTGCTTAGGAGACTGTTTGGCCCCACGTGTTTTTAAAATTGCCAATTAATAGCCTTGCCCAGATGCAGCTTGTTACCAGCTGCAAAGGAGGAATGTTATTTCACAACAGGCAGCTTGTTTCTTCTCTGCTTGGGCTAAAAACATGTAAGTAGAGCTATATGAAACAAAGGATGTCTTTAGGGTTGTTTAAATATTGTAAACTGAGAACCTTCACCGCAAATTTTACTGTGTGCTTCAGTACCTCTCGTCTGAGTAAAAAAAAAAAAAAAACAAAAACAAAACCCTGGAGACTGGAGGCTTTGTTTTGCCTCACTCGGTGCAAACTGCTTTGAGACTCTCTGACATCATTAAGTCAAATTTTAGTTCAGACATTTTGTTCAGACCTAAACTCTGAATGACACTTGCTTAGTTGATTGAGAGGGAAGAACAATATCTGGGAAATACTCATAATGTGATACAAATGCCAAAGTGTTCAACTTGAGCTTTTTCTTTCCTGTGAATACATATATATATGATGTATGTATATGTGAAATATATCAGCCTTTGATGTTTTATGTTCTGCTGTAAAAATGTTATTTTTTTCTCTGTCTTACACTCTGTGGCCTGGATAATAATGTCTTTGGGCATGTTTTTCTTGAGAAGCGTGTGTGTTCCTTTTCTTTTACATGTTTCCTCATACTTCAACTTTCCACCTCCCACCATGTAACCCCAAATAAATATTTGCCTTCCCATTTGTAATCTTT
Source organism: Cebus imitator (assembly GCF_001604975.1). NCBI lineage: Eukaryota > Metazoa > Chordata > Mammalia > Primates > Cebidae > Cebus > Cebus imitator. Next base: position 164,941 of record NW_016108186.1, on the reverse strand, counting down.
GGTGTTTGAGTATGAACCTACACAAAAAGTTGTTGTCTGAATAAAATAATAGTTGGTAGAATTATAAAAGATATATCAATCTAGATATTTAGAAATAACTATTATGTACTGAATCTTGTGAGGATAAGATCTAGCCAATGACTATAAGAAGCAAATATTCTAATAGAAATAATAATAACAATGTCAACACATTGCAGTCTTATATTGTGTCAGACACAGTGTACTTCATATTCATTATCTTCTAAGATAAATTCAATTATCCCCATTTTTCAGATGAAGAAATCAGGACCCAAAGAGGTTAAACAGCTGAAGATTACATAGGTTAAATGGGAGCCAGGAAGCACAGAAATTTTAACAAATCTGTCTGACTAAAGGTGACAAATTTTTACTGTGTATTAACATAATTGTGCAAAGCATGGAGTGATTGAGAGTTCAGGTATATAGACGAATGTTACAAAAGAGGAAACAATTCTAGATTTGGATCGTCAGGGGAAAGTTATACGGAAAAGGTGAGCAGGTAGAAGTGTTAGGTTGAAAATGTGAAAAGAAAATAAGGCTGTGAGAGCTCTTGGGAAAAAATTCACACCCTATGCAAATCTGTGCAGGTTATTCCATATGGTGTCTGGAAGTGCTCAGGGTCCCTACATTGCCAGTATTGTCAGACAGCCTATGCACAGAGTGAAAACTGTGTTCCATTGACTGAGCCTCTGGGTGGTCTTATAGGTTCAAGGCCCAGTGGGTTTGGTCTGTGCTATGCCATTGACAGAGTTTTTGGGAAAATGTCAGCATTAGTTTCAATTAGAGCATTCTATAATTGTTAGAGATTTTATGGTTTACCTATTTTCATGAAAATGATCTTATTTTGTTCCTAACAAATTAGCATGGCCATGATTATCCTAATTTTATTAATGAGGAAACAAAAGCTCAGAAAGGTTTTATAAAAACAGTATTATACCAAATATTATTGTTTGCATCTTTCTATTTTCCTTAATATATCATTAATGTAGTCTTGTATTAGTATTCTTTATAACATAATTTTAAATAGCTACATGCATTTCCTCATATAGGTATGACAGTTACCTTAAGCAGTAGTCTGCTATTAAACATTCAGGTTGATGATATTCCTGTATTGTCAATGGTGTGGGAAAAGGTCTCTCCTATATTGTGTATATTGTGAATCAGGATACAAATTTGACAATATCAATTACAATTAAAAATGTGCATGTTCTTTGAGCAAACGACTCTACTTTCAGGAATACATGCATTAGAAATAATCACACACATACCACAGCAGCATTGTTGATATTTGAGGAATTGTTGGGAACAGCTTAAACATACAAAAACTAGAAATTAGTTAGATTGATGGGGCATGGTGGCTCATGCCTGTTATCTCAATACTTTGGGAGGTCAAGGTGGTCGGATTGTTTGATCCTGGGAGTTTGAGACCAGCCTGGGCAACATGGCAAAACCCTGTGTCTATGAAAAAAAATACAAAAAAAATTAGCTGGGTGTGGTGGCTTGTGCCTGTAGTCCCAGCTACTTGGGAGGCTGAGGTGGGAGGATCATTTCAGCATGGAGGTTAAAGTGGTGGTGAGCTGAGATTGTGCCTCCGTACTCCAGCCCAGGCAAAAAAAAGAAAAGAAAAATTTGTTAGATCATGGCACATTCATGCAATGAAATACTCTACAGCCATGAAAAGGATCCAAATGTGCTGTTAATAAGAGTAACTCTCCAAAGTATATTTTGAGTAAAAGCATCAGATTCCAAAATTGTATGAACCCATCTATTAAATATGTGGATACACTATACCACATGAAGGAAAAATAAATAAATATGTGAGTATAGATATGTGTATTTATCAAACATCTCTGGAATAATATAGGGCCATGAAAAAATGATCTTTGGAAAGTTTATTGAGTGGGCACATGTATATGGTAAGCAAGGAGTTGGAGGGACTTTCAATTTTATGCACTTCTGCTTTTCCTTAACTTCATGATTACTTTTATTTTTAAAAAAGAAGTTTTCTGTGGGGAAAAATAAACAAGTTTTCTTCTTTTCCTTCTTATAAAAATAAGTTTTCTTCTTTAAAAAGTTCTTTTTCTTCTTAAAAAAGTTCTTTTTTCTTCTTAAAGAATAAGTTTTATTCTTAAAAATAAATTTTCTTCTTAAAAAAGAAGTTTTCTGTGGGGAAAAATAAATAAGACTGGATCCTGATCCAGTCTTCTTGGCTTCTAGCCCCTCAACATAGCTTGGGCCAAATACTAGTTATGTTTTAGTTGCTTTGTGCAACCCTTTCCACTGCTGGCTGTTTGCTCAGCGGAGCTCCCCTTACCATGGGTTACCTCCTCCACCCTGCAACCACCCTCTTACCCACACTATAAACAAGACAGACTGAAAGGTCTCCCTAACCTCTCTCATCTCTTGCATAGCCTGCTTTTGCCTTTCCAGCTAAGGAGTGATATGTAAGACTTTTTCCACCTAATTTTCTGAAATATCATACTATTTAGTGCAATGAGTTGCATATCTAGATTCTGTGCTGTCCTTCAATCTGGACCCATCCGTGTTGTATCCGACAGACATATACCAGATGAAATTCCTTGTCATTCAGAGTCTCATTTCCAGTGCTCATGTATGTTTTATCCGTTTTTTCATTTCCTTAATTGTTTTGAACTGTATCAGAAAGGGGAGAACTGTGTGTCTCTACTCACATTTCCATTTTTACCTGGAACTCACAGAGCTACTCAGCAGTGAAGTCAGACCCAGGAGGATGTATTAGGCAAAGGGAATAGCACAAGCAAAGACACAAGGACTAGAAGGAATAGGTTACATTGGGGGAACTGTAGGTAGGCACTGCTTGAAGATGTCACCTTCTCCTTATGTGCCCTTAAGCCATAATTATACCTCCCTCTACTACATATACATAGCTACCTCATGCTCATGGCAAACATCACCAATTAATTAAGGAGGTGATCTCACAATTCTTCTCAACATAGTTCTGCAGCAGCCATCATCTGTGGGTACTGGTACATGGGAGGAAACCCATTTTCCAACCCAGCTGGAAGGTCTACCTGAGTCCCCAGGTAGAGTTGGTCACTGTCTTTGCAGTGCAATACTGATAGTTGCAGTTATGGCAATAACATGTTGATAATATTCAATGGGTAGCACTTATTCTAATTTATTTAGTAATCATATATTTTCACTAATCTTCCCATTCATCCTTGGCAGGCATGATGACTCTAACATAAGATATCACTATGTGGTTGAGAACGAAGTTCAGGACTGAAGGTTCATTTCAATTTAAGAGATAGAGACAAAATCACTTTGCTCTACCAATGTATGATTTATCTCTTGACTGTTTCCCATGCTTTTGGGTGCATTGATACCTCTGAAGTCTTAGTGTATTGTATTTATTCTCACTGTTTGTTTACTGACAATAACAGCTTTGACCAATGACATAGCAATTTAGACCATTTAAAATAGATGTTTTAATGTTAATAGCTGAGAACCAAAGATGTTTATTTTATAAGTTATTTATATTCCTGAAGCAATTAAGATGCACTTCTACTTTTGACAGGCCACTTTTTGTCTTGAATGACTAGAGTCCTGGAGGTACTTTCAGCCTTAAAAAGCCACTAAAATCATGGCCTAAATTTAACTCTTATGAGGTTACTTTTGAACTCCTCAGTACCATTTCAAGTTCTTAATTCCGTTTTCAATTAGAATGGCTTTAATGATCATCATTAAAATGTTTACAGTTAAATGTAAGTTCAGTTCTTTATAATGGAATGCCTTAAGCAACATTCAACTTAATAAGAGAAAACAATATTTTCCTATAGTTTTAAAATTTATTGTTCAAATCAGACAAAATCAAACCAAAGGCAGAAAACTGTCCTCTTAAAATCTTTCCCTCTAAAATATTAATCTGTTTTCATTTTTATGTGTTCTCTTTAAGTTCTTATCTGTGCATAACTGAGATTTTTTAAAACTGTAATATAACATATAAAAACAATGTTTATTTTATGTTAGAAATGAAATTTCATATTTCATGACCAAGACGCAAATCTTAGTAAACATTATTTTCTCTCATGGTCTCATGTTTTTTCATATGGAGATATTTTGGATTTACTCCAAACTCCTTTTCTTGTGTTTACTCTTACTGAAATTACGTGTCACATGGCTTTGTAACTCATGAAACTACTCTTTCATTAATTCAATGCAGCAAAAGGCAAGAGAGCCTTCACATCTTGAACCTGTTGGCTTTTTGGAAAACAGAGGGTGTTTGGAGCTCCTTGTTTTTGGATACAGTAACTTGATGTTTTCTGAATTTCTGTTTATAAAAACATATCATTTATACTCTTGCAAGCTTAAAGTGTTTGAATACTGGACAAAATTGAAATTTCATAGGCTATTAGCACAGCAGATCTATGTTTGCTAAGAAAGCAAGGAAAAAATAGTAGACTTGTGACCTAGCAAAACTAGGCTATTGAGGCCAAGATCCAAGATGACTTGGTGAAGAGCATGCTTCATCCTGTCTTTCAAAGCTACAAGAAGTCATGGCCATGGAAAGACAGAAAGCCAAGATGTTTGTTAGCTAAAGCACAGTAACCTTGAAAGCAGGACAAGAGTTCCTGCTTCTTTAAGATGGCCTTGAATATAGTTCAAATATTAATCTGACCAGGTTTGTGCTGCAGAGTAACTGGTGAAAGGCCATCTTTAACTTCAAAAATCAAGTTTCAATTTTTTTTTTTCTTCAGTATCCAGGCTTTAAATTTTCCTCATAGTTGTCAAACTCCCACTGATTTTATAAGGTATTATAATAGCACTATCCAAGATCATCACAAGCCTTCAGCATGCTAGGTACTTGTCTAAGGAATTATTGTTTAATTCATTTGATCCTCCTGTGAATTTGGCACTATTATTGTTCCTACTTTTAATATGACGTGACTATCTCACAGAAAATTCAGATATCTTACCTCGGTTAAATGAAGGATCTGGGAGGGTGGATCAGACAGCCCTGTTTCAGAGCCTACAGACCTAACCACCAGCTAAGCAGCCTTCTGTCTGCAACGTGGCACAGAGAGAACAGCTTGCGTGTTGAAAAGTCTGTAAGTTCTTGTCATGGAAACCTCCAGTGCATGAATAGGAAATGGGAGTTGATAGGAACATCTAATATGTATTAGTTTAGAATGTTTCAAAAGGTATTTGAATTTTAAATTTATGAAATGTAGCCTTTTCTATTTCATAGCATTGCACAGAATGCAAAGAAACTGCTTGAATGCGACACAAGTGGAAGACAATGCAGTATGTGGCTTTACAGCTGCCTTCAGAAGTTTGGCTGAAAGCCCAATCAGGCTGCATTTCAACCTTGGTTTCTAAATCATGCCCTCGGTCTCTTCACACAATAGCACAGTGTAGACTCTCTCCTCTTGTCTTCTCTGTTCACATAAATCATCATCTTACTTTATATTTTCCTGCAACTGATGTTGATGAGATAAGGTTCATCCTCATTATTGCTTTGCATCAAACCCTGTGCTTCAGCGGGCTCTCTAGAGCTCAGCCCAAGAAGAGCTTATTGGGATGTTTAGGGGTAAATTTAAATTCCAGACCCCTGAGCACATTTCAGGTTCTGAGATGGTTGTGTAAAGAAACAAAAAGAGGCCTGGGAACAAAGTAATTGAATGTGAGGAAGAAAAATAATCCTCCTGAAGATTTTTTTCCAGTGCTCAACAGGCTCTTCCCTCCTGCTCTGGGCATCTTCCTCTTCTCTTGGCGACAGCTGGAAGGGAGAAGACTTGCTTTTAATGGAGAGTTGGCTTCCCTCTGATTCCACTGTTTGGATTTCTTGAACTAATCAGAGGTGCCAATCAAAGCTATATTCCTCCTATTTAGTTAGATCATTTCACTTCTTTATGCCCTTTAATAATGGCAAAATTGGTCATCTCTATTAAAGTACTGTGGAGTTGGCCTGTGTAGTCGCGTATTGTTTGTTCAGAATTCAGTATGGGTGGGAGAAACAAATCCAAGCCTATTGCTGCTGCATTTGAGACTTTTGTTTGCTTTTTTTTAGTTTTTATTTTTAAAAGTTTTGGTGAAAAATGGAACAAATTATTTAGGACTCCAAATTTGAACTCTTCTTGATTCAATAAATCAAATGCTTCTGAATAATGTGGTATTTAAGCAAGAATCTTTAAAAATAACTTTAGATTCTGTTAATACAAACAACAGCAAAACAAAACAAAACAAAACAAAACCAGGAAAAAAAACCTCCTGTAAATAAGAGCTTCTGTGAATGAAAAAGTGAAAAACTTAAGCTATGCCAGGACACAAGAAGTCAGCAGAGACACAGACAAAGCTGAGAAGAGAATGAGAGAGATTCATGGTGTTGCTGATTCTTGGCTTCTATCCTGCCCTGTCCTCACACTTTTTTTTTTTTTTTTTCCAATACAGTGTCTTGTTCTGTCACTCAGGCTGGAGTACATTAATGTGATTATGGCTCCCTGTAGCCTCAATTTCCTGACCTCAAGTGATCCTTCTGCCTCAGCCTCCCAAGTGGCTGGGACTGCAGGCACACACCACCATGCTTGGCTAATTTTTTTGAAAGAATTTTTTGTAGAGGTGATGTTTCACTATGTTGCTCAGGCTGGCCTCAAACTCCTGGCCTCAAACAATTCTCCCTCCTGGGCCTCCCAAAGTGCTGGGATTACAGCTCTAAGCCACTACGCCCAGCCTTGAGTTGGTTTCTGTTACTTGCAGCTAAAGTAGTCTTAACTAGTATTATAAATAATATGAAAAAGAATAAAATCTCAAACGTAATTTATGACATGCTTTTTGCAGACAGTAGTGTATCGGAAACACTCAAGCCCTGAGATTTGTTTGCCTTTTAAGGTTGAGCAGAGAAGTGCTTTGTGGGATGGGAGCAAATACTCAGCTATAGTGTTTTCAGGCTAGATCTTCATACCCAAGAGGGAAGGAGAATATTCTAAGGGCTGGGAGGGGCCAGCGGATCACTACAGGAAAGCACAGTATAGTCAGGGTAAGAGAAGGCATGTACCTCTGTTGGCTCATTTCTACCTTGGATTGCGGGAGTTGACTCCATAAGTACGATAGAAGAATAATAGGGCATTTTGGAAAGATCCTAGGACACAAATACTGGCAGGGTGACATCTGCCTAACCAGGTCTCTTGTCCTGACAGCACTGTCTACTTCCATAAGATGCTCAAAAGAAGCCAGAATCAATACATATAATCCACACATCATGCTGTACATCATAAATATTATGATTTTTAGAAAAAGAAGACAGAAAGTAGAGAATGGAAGAAGTGAGAAATCAAGATTTTAGAATAATAAAAATAATGTAAAATTTATATGGATAAAATATAAAATAATATCTTTTTGAAGTTCCTTCAAATGTTAAGCAAAGAAGGGGCATAAAGATATGTGTACTTCAGGCACCTGCAAATGGTTTAATGAAGGAAAACAAGTGTGTGGCTACAGATAAGATGGAACTAGTGTGCTTGTGAAGTGTGTAAGAACGTAAGATTGAAAAAGATAAAGTGGATAGGGCAGAATGTGAATGATCTGACTTGTTCAGTTTAGAGACATCATGCTTTGTTTTATCTTCTGCTTGCTGCCCTAGAAATAGAAATTGAAATAATTTTCTTACCATCCAGGAGAGTTTGAAGAGTCAACTCTTCCTGATCTCAAGGGAAAGGAAGCCTAGTTTTAAGGTTCAGCTCTGAATATAATGGGCCTTCACAGCTCATGGTGAAAGAATGAAAGGATGTATAAGGTTTGTAGAAAGAAGCAGAATGGTACAGAGAAGCTGAGACAAGGAAGGACTTCCCCAGCCTGACATGAAAATGAGCCTAGACAGGTGAGATCCTGGATACCAGAGTTGCCAGCCTCCTGGGAGATCCCCATGTCCTACTCAAGGCATGCAAGCAGAGAGTTTAAGAGACCATGTCAGGCTTAATTAGTGAGGATGCTTGCAGCACACATGACAAAAGATATACAATAGATCTTTCTCTTTCTTCAGCCACCATGGATGCCTTCTGATTTCCGGGATGGGATTAAGAACCTAATAATGACCCACATAGAATTTAATTCCAGTGGGATAGAACCTAAGGCAGAACTTAGTTGAAATAACGTAAATTAAGTGATTTTTCTTCTATGCTTGAGGTTGTATACTTAGTTTCTTACCAGCTACATAGTTTTGCACAATATTGGTCTCTGTCCAAATGCTAACAATGTGTCTGCTCTTGTTTATTGTAAAGGTAATGTAATTCAGGTGCACCCTTCGGCAGGAAGTGTGTTTTCTTCCCTTTGTAACTCAACATCTGCTTTTTTTTTTTTTTCCTTTATGGAATCAAGCAGCATACTGAGAGGAATAAAATTAGCCTGGATTTGCAAGATACCATATTTCCCCAAATAGATGGAAGTATCCATGCCTATCATTTCTTTAATTGTGGTTCAAAAGGGTTAGGTGTTGATATATATGATGAATTTATTTGATAGTCACACTTCAGCACATTTGCTCACAAAGTTTAGATATCTCTCCTTCTATGTAGCCTGAATATATGGAACTCAGATTTGTACAAGCAACTGACTTGTTTTGCATTAATAGAAGCCTGGAATTTAAAGGAAAATGGTTTTGGCTGTGGTACTTCCTGGTTATAAAGTGATGTCAAAGCCTGATTTTTCCCTTTTTTGTGTTAATACTCAGATAAAAGGCCCACAGTTTGGAGGAGTAATGTCTTAAATCTGTGATAATTCAGGAGTCTTGCCTCGAGAGAAATTTCTGTCAAGTAGAAGCAGCAGAGAGCAGATACGAATTTGATCTGGGCAAGTGCCACAAAGTGCTAAAAGCTTTCCAAAGGACGAGCAGATTCCAGGGTGGAGCCCAGTACTGCTGCAGATATGCAGTTCTGTTCCTAACATTTGTTGAATAGATGTGTACAGGGAAAGGACAGAAGTTGCCAAATTTGTTTGGAGGCTTATTCTTTTCTAATGATAAAAGCAGTACATGATCAATTGAAGAAATAAAAAATGAAACATAAAGAAAAAAATTAACCCTCATTCCATCTAGAAAAAATACTATTATAAACATTTTGGTGCATTTCTACAAATCTTTCTGTATACACATATGCATACACACATACATATAAATATGTATATAGATATATATACTGGAATATACTGTAGATACCATTTTATATTCTGTTTTATTCACTCAAGAGTGAATCATTAGCCATGTCTTTAAACGTTTTTCACAAATACTTTGAATGACTGCTGTATTAATTCATTTTTACACTGCTGATAAATACATAAATGAGACTGGGCAATTTACAAAAGAAAGAGGTTTAATGTACTCACAGTTCCACGTGGCTGGGATGCCTCACAGTCACGGTGGAAGGTGAAAGGCACCTCTCACATAGTGGCAGACAAGAGAAGAGGGCTTGTGCATGGAAACTCCCATGTTTAAAATCATCAGATCTCATGAGACTTACCATCATGAGAACAGCATAGGAAGGACCCACCCTCATGATTCAATTACCTCCCACTATGTCCCTCCCACAACACATGGGAATTCAATATGAGATCTGGGTGGGGACACAGCCAAACCATATCATTCTGCCCCGGCCCCTCCCAAACCTCATGTCGTCTCATTTCAAAATCAATAATGCTTTCCCAACAGTTCCCCCAAAGTCTTAACTCATTTCTGCATTAACTCAAAAGTCCACAGTCCAACGTCTCATCTGAGACAAGGCAAGTTCCTTCCACCTATGAGCCTGTAAAATCAAAAGCAAGTTAGTTACTTCCTGAATACCTGTACAATGGGGGTACAGGTATTGGGTAAATAAAGCCATTCCAAATGGGACAAATTGGCCAAAACAAAGGGGCTACAGACCCCATGCAAGTCCAAAATCCAGGAGGACAGTCAAATAATAAAGCTCCAAAATGATCTCCTTTGATTCCAGTCTTAATCCAGGTCACACTGATGCAAACGGTGGGTTCCCATGGTCTTGGGCAGCTCTGCCCCTATGGCTTTGCAGGGTACAGCCTTCCTTCTGGCTGCTTTCATGGACTGGCATTGAGTGTCTGCAGCTTTTCCAGGTGCACAGTGCAAGGTGACAGTGGATCTAACATTCTGAGGTATGGAGGATGGTGGCCCTCTTCTCACAGCTCCTCTAGGCTGTGCCCCAGCAGGGATTCTGTGTGAGAGCTCCAACCCCACATTTCCCTTCTGCACTTCCCTGGCAGAGGTTGTCCATGAGGCCCCACACCTGCAGCAAATTTCTGCCTTGGCATCCAGGTGTTTCCATACATCATCCGAAATCTAGGCAGAGGTTCCCAAACCTCAACTCTTGACTTCTGTGCAACTCACAGACTCAACACCACATAGAAGTTGCCAAGGCCTAAGGCTTGCATCCTCTGAAGCCATGGCCTGAGCTTGACCTTAGTCCCTTTCAGCCACTGCTGGAGTATCTGGGATGCAGGGCACCAGGTCCTTATGCTGCATACAGCACAGGGACTCTGGGCCCAATCCATGAAACCTCTTTTTCCTCCTAGGCCTCTGGGCTGTGATGGAAGGGGCTGCCACAAAGGTCTCTGACATGCCCTGTCAGAGAAATTTTCCTCATTGTCTAGGTGATTAACATTTGGCTCCTCATTACTTATGCAAATGTCTGCACTGGCTTGAATTTCTCCTCAGAAAGTGGGATTTTCTTTTCTATTGCACTGTCAGGCTGCAAATTTTCCAAACTTCTATTCTGCTTCCCTTTTGAAACTGAATGCCTTTAATAGCACCTAAGTCACCTCTTGAATGCTTTGCTGCTTAGAAATTTCTTCCACCAGATACTCTAAATCATCTCTCTTAACATTCCACAAATCTCGAGGGCAGGGGCAAAATGCCCTGTTTGCTAAAACATATCAAGAGTCACCTTTGCTCCAGTTCCCAAACAAGTTCCTCATCTCCAACTGAGACCACCTCAGCCTAGATCTTATTCATATCACTATCAGCATTTTTGTCGAAGCCATTCAACAAGTCTCGAGGAAGGTCCAAACTCTGCCATAGATTCCTGTTTTCTTCTGAGCCCTCTGAACTGTTCCAACCTCTGCCTGTTACCCAGTTCCAAAGTCCCTTCCACATTTTTGGGTATCTTTTTAACAATGCCCCATTCTACTGGTACTCAATTACATTAACTGTATTAGTCTGTTTTCATGCTGCTGATAAAGATATAACCAAGACTGGGAAATTTATAAAAGAAAGAGGTTTAATGCAATCTCAGTTCCACCTGTCTGGGGAGACTTCACAATCATGGTGGAAGGTGAAAGGCATGTCTCACATAGTGGCAGACAGGAGAAGAGGGCTTGTGCAGGGTAACTCCCATTTTTAAGCCCATCAGATCTCATGAGACTTATTCACTATACTGAGAACAGCATGGGAAAGACCCACTCTCATGATTCAATTACTTCCCAGCAGGTCCCTCCCATAACACACAGGAGTTCAAGACGAGATTTGGGGGGGACACAGCCATGCCATAACAACTGCATATTCTATCAGAAGTATATATCATAACTTAGTTAATCAATCTGCTTTTTAAAGAATATTTTTATGGCAGAAACCATTGGACATAAGCCTTAGCTGTACATCAATTATTTTCTCATTACAGATTCCTAGATTTCATATGGTTTTAAAATTGCAGTTGTTTGAACTTGTATTTCTTTGATTACTAGTGAACTTGAATATATTTCATGTTCAGTAGTCACATACATTTCTTCTGTAAATACGTCTTTTACTAGTTTTTCTATTGGAGGTTTTAGTGTTTTGTTAAACACATTGTATAACCTTACTATATATTAAATACATTGATACTTTGTTACACTTGTGACATATATTATGGATTGCCTGGTATATATGTGTTGCTGTATTAGGCATATTAACTCTTGGTCTTTGTTGAAGTATATTTTTGTCCCAGGTCCATATCTTCCTGTGAAGTGCTTGTCAATTCTTTAAGGGCCAGGTCAAATCTTCTTTCCTCCTAAAAGCCTTCTAAGACCCCTGAGGTGAAATGAAGCTTTTCCTCTTCCACCCTATCACCATATTTGGTTTTATTATTCTATAGCGCTTACTTCCATCTTCTTTAAAAGAAAACTTCCCTCTTGGAAGAGCATCCATCCTGTTTGTCTCACGCTGTTATCCGTTGGAGTACAAGTGTCCAATAAACGCTCTGTTAAATGAAACAAAGTCAAAATCATTACAGCTTAGCTTTCAAACACAATAGATTCCTACTATCTTGCAATTGTAGGTATTGTAGACTTGACACAATCAGGTACAAACTGCGTGAATAAACCAGTGATTTTTTCCCCTCCTAACTTAAGATTTTTAGCATAGACTGTAGGGATTTATGACTCCCATAGCAGTTTGGCTGAAGTTAGCCACTCAGATGAGCTTTTTCTAAACTGTAACCTTGAGCCCATATAATTAAATTTCACTGGGAGAAATATATCAGTTAAATGACTCTAAGTGACATGGTTATAAAAAAGAGAAATAGAAACTAGACAGGCACACTTAATCAAAACTTCTAATGGGATTATAAATATGAAAACAACAACAAAAATAACAAAATATCCAAGAATGCTGAGTTAAAATTGCCAGGAATGATTCTGAATAAAATAATTTTGTTTTATTGGTACCCAGGGTGAGGATACCAAATAGAGTGATACACATAACCAATAAACAGGACAGTACATGATTTAACAGCAGACTCTTCACCAGGAATACAGATATAAAAGGCTTTGCCTGCTCAGTTTTAAAACTCAAACCCTCAAGTTTCTTTGAGAAGAGTTGAAGTCCTGTGTTTTAGGAAAATTCATGTGAATATATGTCTTGAAGATGAGTTATAAGTGGAGCATGAGGGTGTTAAGGAGCCAATTAATAACAGGATAACTTGTGGCCCAGGCCCTTTTGGCTTAACGAGGTTTCACCTGGTGTCTGGGTGTGCTCACTCATCTAGGCTGTCAGAACACACCCGCTGAAGCTGATACCAATGCTCTTGTGGAGGAAATAAGAGTAAGCAGATTCTCCAGAAATTGGAAGCCAGAAAGAAGGAAATTCTTCATGTAGGATGTGCTATATTTTTAAGCTTTGAAGTTCGAAGTGTACAATTTTGGCAGAAAGGTCTGGAACAGGCACATACATTGTTCTGCCAACAAGAAAAAACAGTTCTAATATTGAGTCATAGAGATGGAAGAGAAGTAGAGTTCTGTGCAGCATTCTGCCTCTGCAGACCTGTCTTTCCCTCTCAGGAAGAAACAGCATTTTATGGGGGATAGAGCAGGGGACACAGGGGAGCCCTTCCTTAATGCTCTTGGGATATCTCAATGTAAAGGGAACTTTTTCCAGCAGATGTTCCAGTCCCACCAGGCATGGTTGTTTAACAGAGATGGTAGCAAAGGAATAATGGGCCTGAATGAGTGCTCACTAAGAGACAATAATAATTATAACCAAAAGTTAACTACCACACTGTAGTAATAGTAGAAAATTTAAAGTTTAGAGCTGGAAAGCACTTTATGATGACTTTGTCAAACTCCAGATGAGGTAGTCTGACCGAATAGTTTATATACTTATACCAGCTCTTTGGTAGCAGAGTCAAGATTAGATTAACAACCAAGCTTTCTATTTCCTGGATCCTCCTGTTCTCTAGTAGCTCCAAATTGTCTGAGAGTTTACAAACTGTAAGCCCGAACATTTCTTTTATAATTTTGCAGTTCATAATTTTTAACATAATTAAAATATTTATTGAAGTACATTACAAATAAAATTATTAAAAACAACAAAATGTGTAAGGATTAAGAAGAAAAGCAGTTAAGTCTTTGATCTAGATTTCTTCTAGCCTACTCTACAAATACAACTATGTTAATTCTTTGATCTGTTTTTCTTGTATTATTTTTAGTCTTACTCTCAAAATAAAATATTGGCATGTTTATTACTTAATTTATCAATTTTAGATTTTACCCGTGGACTTGATAGAGAAAATTTAGTTCATTACACCCCCTACCTCCTTTTATTCCATCCTGCACACAATTCATTACCATTTATTCCACTGACTTTCTTTGCCTTTCCACGCAGAACACTGGTGATTCATTCTCCTTAGCTACCAGGAAGCATCACAGATCTCCATAGAGCATTGTTTTATCTTTTTCCTTCATTGTTTTTAAAAATGTATTATTTTATATGCAAAAATAAGTGAATTATATAATTCTTAATGCAGTTTTAACTCATCTATATTGAATGCTTAAAATATATTGTTCCATTTTGCTTGTTTTTGAGCCCTAAAACGTAGTATCATATTGTAAGTAGTCTTCTTGGACTTTCTTTCTGTACTTAACACTTTGTTTCTAAGAATAATTAATGTTGAGTTCATTTTAAGATCTGTATGATATTCCATCGTTATCAATATACCAAAATTTATTCATCCATTCTTCTCTTGCCTCCATAGATATTTGTTGGTTTTTCTCCTGCTATGAATATTATAATGATTAATTAATATGAAGACAATGTTACCATGTCTGATCAACAATGATAATAAATATTCCATGCTCATGGATGGATATAATAAATATTGTGAAAGTGACCATATTGCCCAAAGAAATCTATAGATTTAATGCAATTCCCATCAAAATACCATCATCATTCATCACAGAACTAATAACAACAACAAAAAACCTAAAATTCATATGGAACCAAAAAGGAGTCTGCATAGCCAAAGCAATGCTAAGCAAAAAGAACAAATCCAGAAGCATCACATTACCCAACTTCAAATTATACTACAACACTATAGTTACCAAAACAGCATGATATTGATATAAAAATAGGTGTGTAGACCAGTAGAACAGAATAGAAAACCCAGAAATAAAGCCATGTGCAGCCAACTGATCTTTGACAAAGCATACAAAAACATAAAATGGGGAAAGGACACCCCAATAAATGGTGCTGGGAAAACTGGCAAACCACATGTAGGAGAATGAAATTTCTCTACGTGAAGAAGAATCCTCATCTTTCACCTTGTTAAAAAAATCAACTCAAGATGGATTAAAGACAATAAGACCTGAAACCATAAAAATTCTAGAAGACAGCAATGGAAAAACACTTCTAGACATTGGCTTAGGCAATGAATTCATAACTAAAATCTCAATTAATTCATTACTAAGACTCCAAATGCAACAAAAACAAAAATAAATAAATGAGATATAATTAAACTAAAAAGCTTCTGCACAGCAAAATAAATAATCAGCAGAGTAAACAGACTCCCAGAGAGTGGGAGAAAATATGCATCTGACAAAGGACTAATACCCATAATCTACAAGGAACTCAAATCAGCAAGAAAAAAACAAAAAATCCCATCAAAAAGTGGACATAAACAGACGATTCTGAAAAAAAGATAAACAGCCAACAAGCATGAAAAAATGCTCAACACTACGAATTATGAGGAAAATGCACATTAAAGCCACAATGAGATACCACCTTACTCCTGCAAGAATGGCTATAATTAAAAATTTAAAAAAAAAAAAAAGATGCTGCTGTGGATGTGGTGAAAAGGGAACACTTTTACATTGCTGGAATATAAATTAGTACAACCACTGTAGAAAACAGTATGGAGATTCCTTAAAGAACTAAAAGTATAATTATCATTCAATCCAGCAGTCCCACTTCTGTGTATCCATACAAAGGAAAAGAAGTCATTATATGAAAAAGACAAACATGCACATGCATGTTTATAGCAGCACAATAGGCAATTGCAAAAGTATGGAATGAACCTTAATGCCCATTATCCAATGAGTGAATAAAGAAAATGTGGTGTATACATATGCTATGGAATACTACTAAGCCATAAAAAGAATGAAATAATGGTCTTTGCGGCAACTAAGATGGAGCTGGAGGCCATTATTGTAAGTAAAGTAACTCAGGAATGAAGAACCAAATATTGTACATTCTTACTTATAAGTGGGAGCCAAGCTATGAGGACACAAAGGCGTAAGAATGATGTAATAGGCTTTGGGGACTTGGGAGGGAATGATGGAAGGGAGGTGAGGGATAAAAGACTACATATTGGGTACAGTATACATTGCTTGGGTGATGGATCCACCAAAATCTCAGAAATTGGCTGAGCCCCAAGCCCAGGGCCTGATTGGAAGTCCTTCAGAACTGGAATATCAATGAAAAGCCCCTTTCTACTAATCTCTTATGGCAAATTAAAGGCATTGCTGGAAAGGAGTGGATGAAGATATTTGGGCATACATGTGTGAAGCTGAGAAATTTGATATCCCAAATGTTGAGGATCTCTTTTAACCAAAGATCCCTCTCCTGTTCTCAGGAAGTCAGCTTTCTTGTGAATTGAAGTCTTTCCATGAGTACTGTATACCTTGGACAGCCATCTCACAAGTGGATACTGATTCTTCTCAGGACCTATCTCCTCACTACCTTCTATTGCCCCCAGATTAATTTATGGTTTATATCCTAACAGGATATAAAATGTCAGGACATAGTCTTTACTCTAAAAGAGTTACAAAATGACACCAAATATTGTCAGAAGTGTGAGGAGCATGAATGGGAGAGAATTCTAAAGGTCTAATTCAAAGAGGATGAACTATAAAGCTTGATTGAATTAAATTTATGCCATGGGTGTACTCACATGGAATTTTGAATTTAATGTGTTGGTTCAAGTGCTTGTGATGGCATTGATAGTCTGCTATACTGGCTAATGAAAGCCTGGATTTAGCAAAAGCTTACTATTAATGAAGTATAAATGATAGATCTTTCCCATCATACTGTGTAGTACTGGTTCTCAAACTTTGGCATGCAACAGAATCTTGGGAAAACTTTTTAAAATCCACTGGAATCTACCCTAGAGTTTCTGATTCAGTAGGTAAAACAGAAGTTCAATAAGTTGAATTTCTAACAAGTGCCCAGGTGATGCCAACATTGCTGGTCCTAGAACTACACTTTGAAAACTAGAGCTATGGAGGAAAGGCTTCTGAAGGCTAAGGGAGATGGAATTATTGAAATGCTTCTAATATATGTAATATTCTCAGCTATACCCTAAACATATCCTTCCATGGGGCCTGGAGGATTTTTTTTTCTGTAAGAAAAACACTTAAGCAGAATGTTTTATTGACTTTAGATCAGCTGGCAATAATTATGTGCATTCATGTCTTATTTTACCTTACTGGAAAAAAGATACATGTTATATTAGAGACTTCTGACTTTCACGTGTTGTTGCTTTGGGCTAAGAGAATGTTCAGCTCTTTCCTGTAATATGTACTTTAGTATAACAATTTATCAACAAAAGGGGTATGTCCCAAATTTCCACTTGCTGCCATTGACTTCTGGGTCTGGAGGATTTTTTTTTTTTTTTTTTTTTTGTCACGATGGCATTAAGAAATGCATTGAGCAGGGTGTATCGTCATCCTTCATAAGCTCTCTGGTGGTTGTTCTTAGTAAGCCACAAATGATGGTAGAAGATGCTGTACTGGAACTGGGTTCCCTGATATCATTGACAAAAATGGAATCCCAGAGGGGTGGGAGCTGGATGATGGAATTTAAGCATTAGGGACAAGATGGAAACAAATATCACAATAAGCTATAAGAACAGAATAGTGATTACAGTATTTTTACCTACGAAGATCTACAGTGATGACTAATGGATCATGGATTTTCTAGAAATAAAATAAATGGACAAACTCTAAGGCACTGCTTGAAAAATATAGGTAAAAAGTTGCAGGCTGGGTGGCAGAGACCCGAGTTCGGTTATTGTGTTAGAGATGTATGATCATTCCCAGTATCCAGGTTTAAGATAGTATATAGATCTTTTCCCTTTAAAGTTGTTGAAGCTGGGTTCTAAAGATCCTGCACGGTGGCCACAATTATATGTTGATACTGTGAAGCTTCCTCAAAGCTTTCCCTAAGGGAACTTGTGCATTTAAAAGTGTGACTGTACAATGAGGAAGTAAATATTCAGAGCTGCTGGGGGTGGTTCTTAATTCCTAGAGACTCCAGTGTCAGAGTGTCCCACCAATAAGAGGAGGTGTTTTTAAAGACCATATAGTAGAAAAAAATTTGGATTTAGCGCATCTCATTTCAAGAGTGTACAGGACTGTGGATCCATTCTGTGTTTATTTTCCCAATCGTATTAAGTGTAGTGAGAACAGATATAGTAATTCCCTTTATCTGTAGGAGGTATGTTCCATGAATCCCGGTGGATGCTTGAAACTGTAGATAGTACTGAACCCTATATATACTAGGGTTTTTCCTACACATACCTGTGATAATGTTTAGTTTATAAATTAGGCACAGTAAGAGGTTAACAAAAGTAACTAATAATAATTATAACAATATACCAGCATCACTCCTCTTGACTATTTAGGGCCATTATTATTAATGGCCCCTATGTAAAATGCAATACCACCACAGTCAGTCTAATAACCGATATGGTTTCTAATTGACTAGTGGGCAGATAGTATAGATAGTATGGATCCACTGGACAAAGAAATTATTCACATCCTGGGTGGAATGGAGCAGATGGCACAAGATTTCATCACACTACTCAGAACATCTTGCAATTTAAGACTCATAAATTGTTTATTTCTGGAATTCTACATTTAATATTTTCAAACCACATTTGACCACAGGTAACCGAAACCACAGAAAGCAAAACTGCATAGAAGTGGGGGGCGGATGCTGTACACTCAGAAAATGGTAGCATCTTCACATTCATTCTCTGACTCATCAAATGATGTTTAATAGGAGAGACCCAAAGCAAGCCTCTAAAAGCACTCTGTGTAAAAAGTCTGGCCATCCTGATGTCACCATGCTGAATAGACTATGGAGAGAGATTACATAGAGAAAGATGCCTGTGGACCCCAAGTGGATCCGTTCCTTGTCTGTCAGTTATTTCTAATGTTTTTCATTTAACAGTACATTTTTATGTATTTATCACCATTGCATGGTAATTCATTATATGCATTCACTACATTTAACACATCCATTGGCCAAATGATGGTAATCTAGGTGGCCTTCAACTCCCTGCTACCACAAACAATGATCAGCATCCTCATATATGCCTTCCATGAACCTATGAAAATTTCTATAAAGGATCTATAGATGGAGAAAAATGCAAATTTCCATTTTTTATTTATAAGTAATGATCCTAGAGGGCAATGCTTTTCTGTCAGAAAGTCAATAAAGAGTCTCGATGCTTTCATACGTGTGTGTGTGTGTGTATTTCACACATACACACATATAAACATACTAGTGAAGTTACAAAATGAGGTCAGTAAAATCAGAGCTGATGAGTTAATTATCACAATGATGCTATGTACAATACAATTTTAGGAGAGTGAACTTAATTTACTACAGCTAAGGCAATACATTTAAACAAGTATATTTTTAGTGATTATGGTTGTAAATCCAACTTCCTGAAAAAATATGCTTCTCATCTCTTTTCTTAGGAACAGACCCTGGACCATGTGCCCAGTTGAACAAACTACATTTCCAGCCTATCTTGTTGATAGAGGTGGCCAATGAGGTAAATTTTTATTACAACTGCTTTAAAATCACCCATTTTCTATACCTTCTCCAGTCTTGATATTCTTTATGTTTTCCAGTGTAAGGCAAAAAATAGTTTTAATCTGATTTTTTCAAATATAGTGAGGTAGAATCTCTTTTTGTATGTTGATTGCTTTTTTATATCAACTTCAGTGAAATGCATTATTATATTGTTTATTTTACTTGTATGTATGCACACATATATGTGCATATATATATTTGCCTACTTTTTTCAATTTGTAGGTTTATGTAAATTATTTGGGGCAGGTTATATGTTTCAAAAATGGTATGGCAATGTATTTCTGGACGCACTTACTCATCCAGACACTTGCCACTCCCCTTGAACCTATTTACCCTTCTCTTGCCTTGAAGACTGCCAAGAAGCATACAATGCAGGGGAATGATGCTGCATGATTTCAGGTTAGCTCATAAAGACAATAAGCTCATAGAAGGTAATTCTGGCCATCTAAATCTTGGGACATGTGCCTTTGGAGCTCTAACCTACCACATGGAAAGTCCAGTTGCCTTGAAGTTACAAGACTAGAGAGACTGAGTACAGGAAAAACAGAGAGCGGAGGAGATAAAAGAGATATGGAGAGAAGCAGAGAGCTTTGCCTAGTGAGTCCCACATGTTCCAGCTCTCAGCTGGTTGAGGCCTCCTTGTCCATTCACCAGATAGGAGAGTGAGCCAAGCATGTGAGAGGCCCTGCAATGAGAATAACTAGCTGAGCTCAGTCTATGCTCATGGCTGTGAGAGAAAGTAAAATTAAAATGTTGTTGTTTTAAGCCAGTACATTTTTGGGTGAGTTGTTACATAGCAAAGATAACTGGAACATTACTAATATCCAGATGTTTTCTTCATTTGTATTCAAATATTTTCTGTCAGATTCAAGTACTTTTTTTTCATAATTTGACTTTGTGTGATGCTATGGTTTGATGGTGTCCCCCAAAATTTCATGTGTTGGAAACTTAATCCTGATAGCAACAGTGTTGGGAGGTGGACACTAATAAGAGGTGATTAGGGCATGAAGTCTCTACTCTTGGGAATAGATTATTGCCATTAGTGTGGAAGTGGTTTAGTTACTTTGAGAATGAACTCCTGATAAGGGGAATGAGTTTGGCCCAATTTCCCCTTTATGTCTCAAATGCTCACTTGTGCTTCTGCCTTTTTGCCATATTATGATGAAGCATGAAGGTCCTTGCCAGATACAAGCACTATATTCTTGGATTTCCAGCTTCTAGTACTGTGAAAAATAACTGTCTTTTCTTTATAAATTTCCCTGTCTGTGGTATTCTGTTATAGCAACAGAAAATGAACTAAGACACTTACCATATAAAGGATATTTTTAATATGCTTTATTTTTAGAACAGTTTTATATTTACAGAAAAATTGAGATTATAAAAAAGTTTCCATATATCCCACACCTATTTCCCCTTTTTTAGCACTTTACATTAGTATAGTATCTTTGCCACACTCAATAACAAATATTGATTTTATATTAACTTAAGTTTATACTTTATTCAGATCTCCTTAGTTTTTTATCTAACATCCTTTTTCTATATGAAGGCCCTGTACAAATTACCTCATTACATGTAATCATCATGTCTCCTAGCATCTTCTTGAATGTGAGAGTTTCTCAGACTTTCCTTGCTTTTGATGACCTTGACAGTTTTGAAGAGTATTAGTCAGGTTTTTCCAAATTCTATTGGAATTTGTCTTTGTTTACCACAGAGATAAAGTGCATTCTTATCACATCCTATACATGGTACATATTATCAACATGACTTATCAGTGTTGATTTTAACCTAGATCACCTGGCTGAAGTGGTGTTTGTCAGGTGTCTCTGATGTAAAGTCACTCTTCTTCTATCCTGTTCCATCCTGTACGCTTTGGAAGAAAGTGCTATGTGCAACCCACACATAAAGAGTGGGGAGTGGTGCTCCCCATGGATTTTTATATTAGGTAAATAGCTATCAATCTTTTCTTTTAGAATTTCATATTTTCTTTCTTAAGAAAGCCTCTCCTACCAAAGCTATATGCACATTTTCCTAAAATTTCTTTTAATGTGTCTGTAGTGTTTTTAACTTTTAAGATTTTTAGTCCATTTGGAATTTATTTTTACATTTTTATTCATTTCATGGTTAGACTTTTTAAGAGCTTACTTTCTGAGTGGAATATCTATATATTCCAAATAGAGAATTCTCTCATTTATGTGTTTTATTAAGTGAAAAGCCTGATATTAAATGATTTTTGTACTGAATGTTCTAAAAGTCAAAAGTCTAGCAGGGGCTGACAAGAGAAAAGAGGCAGATGATTTACCTATGAATGCTTTCCAGGAGTTTTGAAAATTATACCCACTGGCTTCCAGTAATCTGCACAATGGTGCAAGCATCATAATTGCTGTGCATTTTGAGTGCTCAGTGCACATCATAGGAACATATTTTTGTTTTTAAATGTATGAACATATATGTAGGTGAACTTAAATATGATTCTTGATCTTACAAAAATACACATATTCATGAAACAGTTAATTTTTGAATAGATTTTTTTCACTTTAAAATTATGCATTTGCCTGCCTGCATCTATCTCTTTGTCTCTGTCACTGTCTTTCTCTATTATACAAACACACACACAGACACACACACCAGGACACACATACACACACAGAGTATCTAACAAAATTACAACCAGTATTAGTGTAAGCAATACTAAGTCTGCAGTTCTGAAATTGAGACTAATTTTGTCAGAATGCAGAGATATAGACATATGATTATTATTAAAGTATAAATCTGAAAATGAGTAATATAATAATGGTAAAGTTTTGTCAAAAATATGATCACATAGTCTGTTTTATTGTAGCAATTTTCTTACTTTGAAACTTCAGTGAATTTCTTTCCTCATCAATTGTTTTCAGCTTTCATTTTATAAACACTAAAATTCTTGAAATTTTTCTATTTACCTGACAAATTTGAGTATATTCTCAACTGAAGAAGAGATATTAGAATCAAAAGTTAGATGTTCAAGAAAGAATTTGCAAAGGATTATGAGTCTGCTGTATTCTTGAGGAGCAGAAAAACAAAATTACAAAGGTAAATTTATTTTAGGGAAGATGAAAATTAAATAAGGTAGAATTTCTACCATTTAAATTATTTATTCTTTTTTTCTCAACTTCTTTTTATTCCTCATATTTTTAGTTTTGGGGTCGAAACAAACATGAGAATACTCATGTAAGTGATAATGTGTTAATATCTATGACATTTTCTACTGAAGTTTGTACTATTTGATGCTTTTCTTATAAGCTATGTATATATGACACCAACTGAAGAGTGCAGTTCCCTGTGGGAACATGTATTCCCTAGGTAGTTGACAATAGTATAATCTTAGTAAATAAATTACCAATTGTTAGTTAAGGAGCCATGGTCTAGTCCTAGATGCTTTTGAGAATGTTCATAGAGTTAATGGCTGTCTGTTTTAGTTTTGTGTTGCTATAACAGAATACATGAGACTAGGTAGTTTGTAAAGAAAAGAGGTTTATTTAGCTCACAGTTCCTTGGGCTGGGAAGTTCAAGGGGCATAGTGCCAGCATCTGTTAAGCTTCTGGTGAGAGCTTCTGTGCTGCCTCATGACACAGCAGAAGTTAAAAAGGAAGCAGGCACATGTGAAGAGGCAAAACCTGAGGTGTGCCCTGGCTTTATAACAACCTACTTTCAACATACTCATTTATTCCTGAGAGAACAAAACCAGTCTTAGCAGAGAAAGAACTTGCTACCTGGAGACTGGCATCAAACCATTTATAAAATATCTGCTCCCATGAATCAAACACCTCCCACTAGGTCCCACCTCCCTACATTGGGGGTTCAAACTTCAACATGAGTTTTCATGGGGACAAACCATATCCAAGGCACAAAACTATCTTAACAATAGATCATTCTTCTGGACTTATTATCTGTTATTTTATGATTTTGTTAAACATTCAGGAACAAATGCTACGGTAGTATCTTTAGAAATAAAAACTACATATACTCCATAGGCCATTTGGCACACTGCTTGTTTTATTATAAATTATTAATATTTAAAATGTAGATATCTTATATATGTAACTTAACTATTACCCATGTTTTAAGAGAAAGAATGAGGGATGACTGTTGTTTGTGTGAGGTTTTCCCAAGTTCCACTACTTATCCCTCTCACCTCTGGGGTTTCCTTGCTCATAGAGTGGTATATACACTGACTAAACCAAACAGATAATGATGACTAGACTCATTTATTAATAACTGGGAGCATGTATTATGCTTAAGGTCAAGACTGCAGTAAAAACAGAATTGGCTAAGTGAGAGAAGAATCTGCTAAGTACTTAACTTAGTATATCCAGGCTGCTGGGCTTCCTAACTTACCCAGTAGAGGACAGAGACATGAGCAGAGGAGAATGTCCAGGTTTACACAGAAGGCTGAAAGTGTACCCACTACCCACAGGAACAGGACCCTACAAGAAATAATTGGTTTGACTTCTTCTTTTAAGGTACAAGGATGTTGTGCATTAGATAATTGTGGCTTGTTGAGGTTGATCCATTCCACAAGTATTTACTGAGAATATTTTTAACCAGATACAAAAAAGAGTAAGACATTTGATCACCCTTCTAAGATTTAATAAGCCAGAAGCATCTTTCTCAAACTATGTATTCAAAAAAACAGATGCTTTGTGTATAAGAGATCTGTGGTCAGGAAAAATTGAGAAATGGTGGGATATCAACATGAAACAGGTTGCCTTTGACAGTATTTCTTAGAGAATTTAAAATGTGTGAATGATACTGTAATTCTCCAAGGGCAACAGAATATATCATTTCCCAAACTGAGAATGAGAATAAGATTCCACTGGAACTTACTTTAAGAAACAGTGCCCTCATATACTCCTCCTCCCCTTTCTCCAGCCACATGGGGCTCTCTGCTGTTCTCTAATTATTCCAGCTCGCAGCCCAGAGGCTTTGTCTTTGCTGTTCCTCCTGCTTGGGACACTTTTCCCCAGAAATGCATTTTCCTGACCACTGTGGTGATTTTATTGTTAAATTCTCCTCCAAAATTCTTGATCTTTTTTCCCTACTTTCTTTTTCTTCATAGTAATTATCACCCACATATATTTTACTTATTTATTTTGCATATCATTTGAAGATAAGCTCCTGAAGGTAGGAGTTTTAACTGCTGAATTCCAGTGACGCTTGCCCCTAAATATATGACTGAAGGAAGGATTGGTGCAGAAGACTCTTTAGTGTTTAAGACAGATGTGCAATAACTTTGAAATTCTAAATCCCAATTATAATATTGTTCTCATCTGTGAGTATTTCACATTGTCCCTTCTCCCTTGTGTTTGGAGATCTACTCCTTTTTTTCTGTTGCTGAAGTTTTATGCATGATTTTTTACAGTGTTAAAACTTTAGCTACAGATTTATAGGATATGAGTATAATTTGGCTGTATGCCTGTCACAATCTTGTGAAGAAGGAAAGACATGTTCTCTGTTTTTTATAAGAGGAGAGAAAAAGGAACAGAAAGGGTACATGTCAAAGCAGCCACTAAGATTACTTATAAAAGGAGGAATCTAAGATGCTGACTGCCAACACTTTGTCAAAAAGAATAAACTTTTGTTTACTTTTTTTCTTTTTTGCATTTTGAGTCACTATTTTTTATTGTACTTTAAGTTATGGGGTACACGTACAGATCTTTAATGTTAATAATTTATGACTTAATTTTAAAAAGAAAAATTACTGTTTAATTGTAAAACTCACCTAACCAAGATTCTTCTTATTGATAATGGAGAGGTTGGTGTTAATGAAAAGAAGTAGACCTGGCTTTAAAGTTACTTTTCAAAGCTATACGGCACTAGTTCAAAAAGAAAAGATACATATAATGTATTAGAGAAAAACCTAAGAATAACTTTTAGTTTTGCTCTGTTTTAAAAAAAACCTTATTTTAGATTCAGGGGTACATATGCAGGTTTGTTTCATGTTTAATTGTATCATGGGGGTTTGGTGTGCAGATAATTTCATCACACAGATGATAAGCATGGTACCTGACAGATAGTTTTTTGATCCTCACTCTCCTCTCAACCTTCACCCTGAAGTAGGCCCCAGTTAATATTGTGCTCTACTTTGTGGGCATGTATACTCAACGGTTAGCTCCTACTTATAAGTGAAAACAATGTAGTATTTGATTTTCTCTTCCTATGTTAGTTCACTGAGGATAATGGCCTCCAGCTCCATCCATGGTTGCTGCAAAGAACATGATCTTATTCTTTTTCATGGCTGAATAGTATTCTATGGTTTATATACACCACCTTTTCTATATCCAGTCTATTGTTGATGGGTATTTAGATTGATTCCATGCCTTTGCTATCATGAATAGTGCTGTGATGAACATACATGTACATGTGTCTTTATGGTAGAATGATTTATATTTCTTTGGGTACATATTCAATAATGAGATTTCTCTGTTTTAAGTTCTTTGAGAAATATCCAAACTGCTTTCCACAGTGGCTGAACTAATTTACATTCCCACTAGCAGTGTATAAGCATTCACTTTTCTCTGCAGTCTCACTAGCATCTGTTATTTTCTGACTTTTTAAAAATAGCCGTTCTGACTGTATAAAATGGTACCTCCGACTGGTATAAAATGGTACCTCATTGTAGTTTTGTATTTCTCTACTAATCAGTAATGTTGAGCATTTTTTCTTTTCTTTTTCTTTCTTCTACTTTTTTTTTTTTTTTTTTTTTGATACAGGAACTGGCTCTGCCACCCAGGCTACAGTGCAGTGGCATGATCTTGGCTAACTGCAACTTCTACTTCCTGGGCTCAGCTGATCCTTCCACTTCACCCCCCAAGTAGCTAGGACTACAGGTGTGCACACCATGACCAGTTAATTTTTGTATTTTTTTGTGGAGATGGAGTTTCATCATCTTTCCCAGGCTAGTCTTAAACTCCTGAGTTCAAGTGATCAGTCTGCTTTGGCCCCCCAAAGTGCTAGGATTATAGCATGAGCCACTGCGCCTGGCCACATGTTTTTTCATATGCTTGTTGGCTGCATGCATGTCTTCTTTTGAAATGTTCATGTCTGTTCATGTCCTTTGCTCACAATTTAATGGGGTTGTTTGTGTTTTTGCTTGTTACTTTGTTTAAGTTTCTTATAGATTCTGGATATTAGACCTTTGTGGGATGCATAGTTTGAAAATATTTTCTCCCATTCTATAGATTATCTCTTTATTATGTTGATAGTTTCTGTTGCTGTGCAGAAACACTTTAATTAGGTCCCATTTGCCAATTTTTGCTTTTGTTGCAATTGTATTTGACATCTTTGACATGAAATGTTTGCCAGGACCTATGTTTAGAATGGTATTTTTTAGGCTATCTTCCAGGGGTTTTATAGTTTTAGGTTTTACCTGTAAGTCTTGGAGCCATCTTGAGTTGATGTTCGTATATCATGTAAGGAAGGGGTCCAGTGTCAATCTTCGGCATGTGGTTAGCTAGTTATCCCAGCACCATTTATTGAATAAGGTTTTTTGTTTGTTTCTTTGCTTTTTTACCCCATTGCTTGTTTTTGTTAGCTTTGTCAAAGATTAAATGTTTGTAGGTGTGTGGCATTATTTCTGGGCTTTCTATTCGGTTCCATTGGCCTATATGTCTGTTTCTTTACCAGTACCATGCTGTTTTGGTTCTGTGGCCTTGTAGCACAAAGTCATGTAATGTGATGCCTCCAGCTTTGTTCTTTTTTGCTTAGGATTGCTTTGGCTATTCAGGCCCTTTTTTGGTTCCATATGAGTTTTAGAATAATTTTTTTTATAATTCTCTACAAAATGTTATTGATAGTTTGATAGAAATAGCATAAATTTCTTTGGAAAATATTGACTCTTCCTATCCATGAGCGTGGAATGTTTTTCCATTTGTTTGTTGTCTCTGCTTTCTTTCAACAGTTTTGTAATTCTCATTGTAGGGATCTTTCACCTCCCTGGTTAGCTGTATTCCTAGGTGTTTTATTTTTTGTGGCTTATGTGAATGGGATTACATTCTTGATTTGGCTATCAGCTTGGGTGTTGTTGGCATATAGAAATACTACTGAGTTTTGTACATTGATTTGCGTCCTGAACTGCTGAAGTTGTTTGCCAGATCTAGGAGCTTTTGGGTGAGATCATGTGGGGTTTTTTAGATATACAATAATATCCATTTGCAAACAAAGATAGTTTCACTTCTTTTCTTCCTATTTACATACATTTTATTTTTTTCTGTTGCTTGACTGCTCTGGCTAGGACTTCTCATACTTGGTTGAATAGGAGTGGTGAGAGTGGGCATCCATGTCTTGTTCCAGTGCTCAAGGGGAATGCTTCCAGCTTTTGTCCATTCAGCATGACGTTGGGTGTGGGTTTTTCATAGATGGTAATTATTATTTTGAGGTATGTTCCTTCAGTGCTTAGCTTGTTGAGAGTTTTTAACGTGAAGGAATGTTGAATTTTATTGAAATCCTTTTCTGCATCTATTAAGATGATCTTGTAGTTTTTGGTTTTGTTTTTCTTTATATGATAAATCACATTTATTGATTTGCATATGTTGAACCATCCTTGCATCCCAGGGATAAAGCCTACTTGATTGTGGTGGATTACCATTTTGATATGGTGCTAGATTTGGTTTGCTAGTATTTTATTGAGGAATTTTGCATCTATGTTCATCAAGAATATTGGCCTGAAATTTTCTTTTTTGTGTTTCTACCAGGTTTTGGCATCAGAATGATGCTGGCTTCATAGAATGAGTTAGAGAGGAGTACCTCTTCCTCAATTTTTTGTAATAGTTTCAGTAGGAATTGTACCAGCTCTTCTTCATATATCTGGTAGAATTTGGCTGTGAATCTGCCTGGTCCCTAGGCTTTTTCTGGTTGGTAGGGTAGGCTTTTTATTACTACCAACCAGAAATACAAGTTCTTGTCAAAACTTGCTATTGGTCTGTTCAGGGTTTCAGTTTCTTCCTGGTTCAATCTCGGGCAGTTATATCTTTCCAGGAATTTATCAATTTCTTGTAGGTTTTTTAAGCTTTTTGTTGTTGTTGTTGTTGTTCTGCACATAGAGGTGTTTGTAATAGTCTTTGAGAGCTTTCTTTATTTCTTTGGAGTCGGTGGGAATGTTTCCTTTGTCATGTCTCATTGTGTTTGTTTGGATCTTCTTTTTTCTTTACTAGACTAGCTAGCAGTCTATCAATCTTATTTATGCTTTCAAAGAACAAATCTTTTATTGATCTTTTGAATGGCTTTTCACATCTCTATATTTCATTCAGTTTAACTCTGTTTTTGGTTATTTCTGGTCTTCTGGTAGTTTTGGGGTTGGTTTACTCTTGTTTTTCTAGTTCCTTTAGGTGGGATGTTTGATTGTTAATTTGAGATTTTTCTATGTTTTTAATGTGGTCCTTTAGAGCTATAGACTTTTAACACTGCTTTAGCTGTGTCCCTGAGATTCTGGTATTTGTTTTTATTAGTTTCAAAGAAATTATTGATTTATGCTTTAATTTTCTTGTTTACCCCACAGTAATTCAGGAGTAGGTTGTTTAATTTCCATACAATTGTATTAAGTTATTTTCTCAATATTGATTCTATTTTTATGGTACTGTGGTCGAAATGAATGGTTGGTATGATTTTGGATTTTTTGAATTTGTCAATAATTATTTTATGGCTAATTGTGTGGTTGATTTTAGTATGTGCCATATGCACATGAGCAGAATATATATTCTGTTGTTTTTGGGTGGGTAGTTCTATAGATGTCTGTTAGGTTTATTTGGTAAAGTTCAAGTCCTAAATATCTTTGTTAATTTTCTACCTTGATGATCTAATGCTGTCAGTGGGTGCTGAAGTCTCCCACTATTATTGTGTAGTTATTTAATTTTTTACATAGGTCTCTAAGAACATGCTTTATAAATCTGCGTGCTCCTGTGTTGGGTGCATATATATTTATGAGGACAAGATAGTTACATTTTCTTGTTAAACTGGACTCTGTAGCATTATGTAATTCATTTCTTGGTCTTTTTTGATTGTTGTGGATTAAAGCCTGTTTTGTCCTAAATTAGAATAGTAACCCCTGCTTTTATTGTTTTCTGTTTGCTTGGTGGATTTTTCTCCATCCCTTTACTTTGAGCCTACGGGTGTCACTGCATGTGAGATAAGTCTCTTGAAGATAGCTTACAGTTAGGTCTTGCTTCTTTATCCAACTTGCCACTCTGTGCCTTTTTATTGGGGTCTTTTTCCCATTTACATCCAAAGTTGATATTGATATGTGTGGATTTGACCCTGTTATTGTGATGTTAGCTGGTTATTATGCAGACTTCATTGCCTAGTTGCTTTACAGTGCCAGTGGTCTTTACTTAAGTATGTTTTTGTGGTGGCTGCTAATGCTCTTTTGTTTCCATATTTACCACTCCCTTAAGGACCTCTTATAGGGCAGGTGTGGTGGTAACAAATTCCTATAGCATTTGCTTCTCTGAAGAGAATCTTATTTTTCCTTTATGTATGAAACTTAGTTTGGCTGAACATAAAATTCTTGGTTGGAGCTTCTTTTCTTTAAGAATGCTGAATATAGGCCTCCAATCTCTTCTGGTTTATAGAGTTTCTGCTGAAAGATCTGTTGTTAGCCTTTTGGGGTTCTCTTTGTAGGTAGTCAGCCTCTTCTCTGCTGCCTATAATATTTTTTCTTTCATGTTAACCTTGGGAAATCTGATGATGATATGTCTTAGGACGGTCATCTTATATAGTACCTGTCAGGGGTTCTCTGCATTTTGTGATTTTGATTGTTGGCCTCTCTTGCAAGGTTGGGGACATTTTTGTGGACAATATCTTCTAGTATGTATTTCCAAGTTGCTTGCTTTCTCTTTCTCAGGAATGACAATGGGTCATAGATTCAGTCTCTTTACATAATATCATATATTTTGGAGGTTTTGTTCATTATTCTTTTTTTGAGATGGAGTGTTGATCTGTCATCCAGGCTGGGTTGCAGTGGTGTACTGTTGGCTTACTGCAAGCTCTGCCCCCCAGGTTCAAGCAATTCTCCGCCTCAGCCTCCTGAGGTAGCTGGGATTATATGCACCTGCCACCACGTCCGACTAATTTTTGTATTTTTAGTAGAGACAATATTTCACCATTTTGGCCAGGCTGGTATTGAACTCCTGACCTCATGATCACCCTCTTCTGCCTCCCAAAGTGCTGGGGTTACAGGTGTGAGCCACTGCACCCAACTTATTCTTTATTCTTTCTTCTTTATTTTTGTCTGACTGAGTTGATTTAAAGAACCAGTCTTCAAGCTCTGAGATTACTAAGGCTTACAAAAAGAATAGAAGCATCAACAAGTTAGTCCCTATGGATTTAACCATAGACTTTACCATGGACATCCTAAGGTGGGGGCAGCCAGAGCTAGTCATTGGACACCAGCCACCTGAGAAAGATGGAAGCCCAGAGATAACTGGAGAATAAGCAGCTGCAGTTAAGAGAGGTAGCTGTGTGGGATGGAGTGTGCTCTCCCCTACAGAGTCTCTCATTGGTCACCCTTTTGGTCCAATCATATGCCACTGAGGGTTCCCTTAGCAAAGAGACAGGCATTAGAGCCTTGTCCTCAGTGTACAGTGGGTTGAAAGATGCTTTGTATATAACCAGTAAATATTGGCTAAAAATATTACAATAGAAGATATCTGGAACTTAAAGCTTGTTTCTAAAGATACTTGACATGTAACCAGGCCTAGACCCACATATGTTTTTCACTGTTGTATTAGCAAAACCAAGAGAAAGATTTTAATAAAAGGTTAGCTCAACATCAAATAGAAATTTTTAAAAACTTCATTATGGAATTTTCCAAGTATACTCAATAATAATAAGTACAAGGTAATAAACCTCCATCCACCAGCTTCAAAAATTATTAGTCCTTTTTCTCACCTATTCCTCCTTCCATTGTTTTTGAAGGACTATAAAATTCTTCAATATACACCCCAATGACATATTGGTTTTATATGTAACTGTCATGCCATTATCACATCTAACACAATTAACAATAATTCATTTATAGTATCTAATACTTAGTCCATCATCTGATTTTCCTGATTATTTCAAGAGTTATCTTCACAGGTTGTTTGTGCCAAGCAGGACATACAGTCCACATATTGCATTTAATTATGATCCTTAAATCTCTTTTACTCTTTTATAGCCTGACCCCTGTTTTTTCATGTCATTGATTCTGTATAGAAATCAGGTAGTTTTGCTTATTGAATATTTGACATTCTGGATTTGATTGATTGCTTCCTTCAGATGATTTCTAACTTGATCCTCTGTTGCCTGTATTTCCTGTTATTTCTAGAGGCTTGTTTAGACTCAGATTCAGTTGCTTAGACAATAATACCGCTTAGTGGTTCTGGGTACTTCTGATTTTGTCACATAATGCACATGGTATCTGCTTATCACACTTGTAGTTTATAGTGTTTTTCCTCCTTCATCTTCGTTGCTATGTCTCTTTGGGGGAAATTCAAGTTTATGCTACCTTTATTATCTTTTTCCAGCCAAAGTTCAGAAAAGTCTGGATTTACATAGACAAAACAACCAGTCAAAATACCAGTGGTTTGGATTCTAAATTTCTTGGACAAGTTGTATTTCAAAATGTTTACTCCTTCATACACAAAGGGATTGACTAGTTAAAAAAGTGTATATGTTATGAACACTTAAGAGGGATTACTGAATGTAAAATTACAAAAAGCACATCAGTAATTACTATGTTTAGAAACTACACTATTGAAAGTTAGGATGAAAATAGCTGGAATTTAATGAGTCATTTGCTAATTATTCAGCTTATGGATTTCTAATGTCACTTACTGCTAGCCTTTCTTCTTTTCTTTAGGGAGTTTTTGGTGGTATTTTTACTGCCTTTTAACATTTCCAGAAATGACTGTATGCTGATAACTGACCATAAAATGTACATGTGGAGAGACATGTGAGGATTATGACTCAGGATTCATGCTGTGTTACTGATTGAGATAAACCATGAGCAGTTTGTACCACAGTTGAAGATTTTTCAGGGGCGATGCAGGGTAGAAAGTAGTTAGAATTCTGCTGACTACCTGGCATGCTATCTTAGAAACATAAATTATTATGAAAGTCAGTATACTCACTGAAGGAAGAGACACGTTCCTCAGGTACTGGATGTATTCTGCTATGGGTCCAACCCATGGGTTCTCAGCCATGATTGCACATTGGAATCACTTGGGCAGCTTTAAATCTTGCTGATGTCCAGAGCCAATCCCGAAATTGAATCTGGGTCTCTGGGGATCAGCTCCAAGCATTGATATTTAAAACTCTCAGGTGATTCTACTGTGCAGTCAGGGTTGAAAATATCCAATCTACTCAATAAGAGGTGGCATTTACAAGTCTTACTGTGTGCAGAGGACTGTGCAGAAAATACTTTGTACATAAAGAAATTGATGCTTGGAGAGATGTTATTTGCTCAATGTCTTGCCTCAAAACAGTTTCACACCCAGTCCATTTAGCTTCAGAACTAAAGGCTTTTGAGCTTATTGTGAACATTAAATAAAGTAAGACATAGAATTCATGTCACAACTCAGAACACACATGATAATGAAAAACAAGTTTAACAAATAATTATTAAGTAGGATGCATGCTGATATTTTATTTTGTTTAATTAAAATAATAGTAGTCAAAACCCAGTAAAATGATTTCCTGACTTGCAGTTTGAAACACTCTTCTCAACCCTGACAGTGCAGGTTTCATTTCTGTTCCTGCAAGTGGCAAGATCTTTTCCCCATCTATGCCTTCTCATTTTGTTTGCTTTCTCACTTGGAAAGCCCTTTCCTTTTCTTCTCTGCATTTAAAAAAAGACCATCAAATTGCTTCCTTGCTAAAAAGCATTTCCAAGACTATTTGACTCCTTAGTGCCTCCTTTTCTGATGCCTATTTTTGACACAAAGAGATCATCACACATTTTTTACACTAAATTATATGATATATTGTGATGTTCTATAATTGTTTTATATCTTAGATGGTTATGTCTCTTGAAGGACAGTGACTACATTCTATGCTTTTGCTTCTATATCCTTTGAAATGTCTAGCAAAAGCATGTGTGTGTTAGGGACATGGCAAATACTAAAAAACAGTTACGTGATCCTACACAAGTCAACCTCTGAGCTTTCATTTCTTCAGCTCTGAAATGAAGGGGATGTTTTAGGTTATTCTAAAGTCTCTTCCAGTTTATTAGTCTGTATTTCTATGATATATAAGAACTTCTGTAAAATGCACAAATGAAGAAAAATACAAAACTTTTTTTATTAGCAACTACTATGCAAGAAAAGTTCTTACGTGAGACAAAAAATGTATGAAACTTTTTGTAATTTTCTGGTAAGCAAAATATAAACACCTTTTTAGAGATAAAGACAACATCTTCATCTCTGAAAAGGTAAAGTTACTGGAGTTTAAAAATGAAGTTGGGCTCTGTGGCACTTGGATACTGAAATGTGATTATACATATATATATATATATTCATTTAACTTGGGGAATATATGTATATGTATCAGGGAATTCCTATGAACTCTTATCAAATTGAATTGATTACATAATTTAAAAAGGCCTAACAGTGATAATCAACGTGGGCTTGAGGTACATGGAGGTAGAGTTATAATTTAGGGAGAAAAATAATTGAATACAATACAATGATGGTTTATATATTGTTTGCAGATGGTTTGTGAAATGTTACAAACGTCACTCAGGATCTTCTCAGTGGCTTTGGAGGCCAAAGGTTGTGGCTGGTTGGTTTAATTACTAGTACCTCCATGACCATCAGCATTCTCATTCTTCTGATCATGAGACTATTGGTAAGAGAGCGAGAAAGGTAGTGAGTCGCCTTGGTGATGGTGTAGGTGGTGGTGGTGGTGTGCGTACTGGGGAATGGGGATTGTAGTGGGCATTTGTAGTCTGTCTCTATTCAATATTTCCTTCACTTCTTTATTAACAACACTTTAACTTTCCTTTGGGAAACTTCTTTCTTTCTACTTGGTCCCTGTGGTTTGAGTATATATGAAAGTTACATACAGCTATTTCCCTTGATCTTTTTTTTTTCTTTCTTTTTGAGACAAGGTCTCACACTGTTCCCTGGGCTGGAGTGCAATGGTGCCATCTCAGCTCACTGCAACCTCTGCCTCCCAGGTTCACGCAATTCTCCAACCTCAGCCTCCCAAGTAGTTGGGATTACAGGTGCACACCACCACACCTGGCTAATTTTTTTTTTTTTTTTTTTATTTTTAGTAGAGATGAGGTTTCTCTATGTTGGCCAGACTGGTCTCGAACTCCTGACCTTGTAATCCATCTGCCTCAGCCTCCCAAAGTGCTGGGATTACAGGCATGAGCCACCATACCCAACCTCCTTTGATCTTTCTTCAGATACAGGCAAATGACGCCAGCCTGCTGTTGCATCCCATGGTTACAATGGTTTGTTCAGAGATGATGAGCGCAGGATCCATGTGGGTTTGATGAGACATTCTTTAGCTTGCTCTTTTTCTGATGAGACCAATTGCTAAGGAGCTTAGATGTGAAGACTGGAGATGTAGGTCTTGCCTCTGTTTAGAGAAAATAAAACCAGTGCAATGAACACGCAGTGAAGACAGGCAGAGAATTTGAGTCCTGACGCTCTTTGAGTATCTGGAGGAGAAAAAGGGATTTCTAAGAAGATATTTGTTTGTGTGTGTGTGTGTGTGTGTGTGTGTGTGTGCGTGCTTGCCAGCTCTACTTGTGGGATTTATAAACATATGAACCAATAAATTCCAATGCCTTTTGCTGTAGGTTTTGCTAACTCAGTCTCAGTTGTGTACCAGTCACATCCAACTATCCTGACTTCACTCTTGCTCGCTGATAATCTCCTTTCCCATCTTAAAAGTTTGGTCAGACAAGACCATGTCTCCTGCTTTTATACAGTCCAGGGCTCATTTCCTTTCCATCTGGTTACAGAAGTTTCTTCAACCTTTTGCATGTTCTCTCTTTGCCTTCTTCTTGTACAAGTTCAACACAAGTGCTTGTTTCACAGCTGTGGGTGGCAAGAGGCAAAGAACGGAGTGTTCTGGTCCAGTCTCCGGGTAGTGATGGCCCATGCAAGTGCCTTTGTGTGAATGAGGAAATGCCACTGTCTCTGAGCTTGGTGCTAGGACTGGAGCTTTGAAACCCAGGCTAGATCTTAACTCCAGATTGCCTGCCCACCTCCTCAGCCAGAGGACACAGGGCAGAGTGCAAACGGTACAACACTATGCTGAAGCCCCATAGTTCCAAGAAGCAAGGGTTGGAACTATGAGGTACAAAAACAAGTCCGTGGACAGTAGCAACCCTCTGCTGCTCATGCCCACTCCTGCTGTGGTCTGTTCCTAGGGTGATGACAGCTGCTGATGCTGGCAGCCTCCCGGGCATCACCACTGGAGGCTGTGGCCCCAGCAATGATCACATATGTTGTTAGCTAGAAAAACAATATCATTTGTCACTGAAAGCAGCATTTCCCATTGTCTCAAGGTGATACTTTTTCTAGGGGGTCTTCCTGGTTGTTTGGCATCTTTACAGCCCATCTGTTGATGAAAGTCAATCGTTTTAGAAATCCAGTGAGGGGCCAGCTGGCAATTGGCCATTGGAAGAGAACAGAGCATCCGGTAAAGGAGGACACTAGGCAAGTCTCCCATGCCACACATCAGGGACATCTTCAGGGGTCGGTCTAGGGGCCTCTGCTGGTTTTTAGTTATTTCATTCTGTGTGAGACCCTCATCATTGTGTTGGAAAAGAGGAATAACAACCAGGAAAGAAACATGAACAGCCTCGGGGAACGCAATTCCACTGGGCAAACTGCCACTGGAGGTGCACTTTGGGGGACTTGGGAGAGGGATACCAGGACCCTAAAAGGACTGCCAGCGACTAGGGGCGGGGCGACGCTCTGGGAATGGGGCGCGGGGTGCAGGGCGCGGGCCAACGGCGAGGGCTGCCCCACTGCCGCCGGGTGGGCGCATTTGCCGTACCCTAGGTGCCTTTGCCAAGGCGGAGGAGCGACAAGACCTGAGTGCAGAGGGGTTCAGGGCGGGGAGCGGCCAGAAAGGGGCTGGTGATCCGCCCTGGGGAAGCTCGGGCGTGGCCTCCCGGGATCTCTCTGTCTCTACTTGCCTCCTCCCTCTTTACTTGCCTCCTCCCTCTCTCTCTCCTCCTCTCACCTCCAGGTCTAAAACGGGGGCCGGCGCCTTTAAGAGGGAGCGTTGGTTACCCTGGGGGCGGAAACCCCTCGGCGGCTCGCGAGGCGGAGGTGCTCGGCCGCGATGCTCCTCACTTTCTGCTCCAGCTCCCGCCACCGCCGCTTCTACCGTCGCCGCCGCCGCCGCCACCACCGCCACCTCCTCGTCGTCGCTCTCCTTCCTCCTCCGCCTGGAAGCGTTGTTCTCTGCAGCGGAGGAGAGAAGTGCTATGTCAGGAAAGTTCCGGGAGGGACTGCATGGGGCCATGCTCCCTGGGCTCTTCCGCGGGCGCCGGCGCGCCGCCCTTCGCGTGAGGTGAGGCTGGGGTCCCTGGCCCGCGGGACAGGTAGCCGCCCGGGGCGGGGAGCGCTAGCATCCGCGGCGCTGGGCAGGGCGTGCGGTTTGGCGGAGTGCGTGGGGGGAATCAGGCTGGAGAAACCGAAGTTGTGCCGGAGAAGCCTGGGTTTTCGGGAAGCTTTTTGCAGCTGGACTGGAGTGATTTCGGGCGGCGCCACACGGTGGGGGCCTGGCGGGGACTCGGTTTCTCTCGGGCCGCCCGCCCCCTCCCGTGCGCGCCGGAGCGGGTAGGCCTTCTAGGAAAACGGTCGGCTGCGGAGGAGCACCGTGCGCCGGCTCCTTGGTTGCCAGGCTGTTCTCATCGAGAATTCGGTGCTGGGAGTGAGAGGAAAGAGAGGGGCTCCACTTGAACTTTTACATCACGGTCTGGCCGCTTGAGGGCTGAAATTTACCTTGTTTGTGGGAGCGAAAGGTCCCTTCGCGCTCCAACAGTTCCGAGAGGTTCCCTCTTCCATGTGGTTCATCTTGCGGCTCTGTGTGTGTTTCATCCTTGGCCGGTTTTCAACGTCGCCCAGATTTCAGTCTTCCCTCCTCTGCCCCTTTTCGCAAACGTTCTTTTTAATAAATAAAATATATCGTAGAGGCTCAGAGTGCTTAAAAGAAAAACCCCAACAATGGGGTTTTTTAAATGAAAATTTTTATGAAAAATTTTCCCAGGTCTTGCCCAAATTTTCAAAGTGGTCGTTTAGTCTTTGATGAAATGTTTAGACTCAGACTCGACACTTAAGGAATACAGGCATCCCTGTAGTAGCATGCAGGTTTTTAGTGAGGTAGGATGAAGTTTAAACCATATTTTTTCAAAATAGGATTTTTCTCTTTCCTTATTGGTGAGCTTGTTTTTCATTGTGTGTTAGATTAAGAAGGCATCAACCAGTTCTAGGAGTAGTATTTCTAAGAATCATGGATAAAACCTGATGTTTCTTGCCAAAGTTGATACTGCTTCAGACATTCTAATCCATGGATGACGTATGTAATATGTATTTCATTTGATGAAACCTAGTATGAAAGTACATTCATTGCAGACGTGAGTAAGTTTTTTTTTTTCCATGTGTCCTGTGGGTAAAGGAAGCCCCATTTTCTCATACCCTCAGGTGTCTGCTACACCATGCCTATTCCTGTTTGCTTGATTCATTCACATTGCCAACTACAAATTGAAGGTGCTGATGAAAAGTCCCTATATTTCATAAAGTGTTGCATAGCCAAAATTTTAGTGACATAATTGATTACATCAATAAAAACAGAATGTGAGAGCTTATTTAAATAAAAGAGTGCCGTGAAGTATTTCTGGTATATGCGTTACATACAGTTTTGTGTGTGAAAAATATACTACCAAGACAGGGGATAGTGTGGGAAACATCTTGTTTGCAGTGGGAAGTTTTCGAAGAAAATCATCCCAGAATAACCATTAATACTGAAAAATTTTGTTTGGGATATAGATTTTCTTCTCTAAGTGCAATTTTCTCACTTTGCTGTAAAACATACTAGTACCAAAACTGAAAAAAAGAACTCACCATCTCAAGCACTTTCTGAAAATTTTCAGCAACCAACCAACATTCTTGGAGAAAAATTTGTTTAGAAAAATTAACATAACTAAAACCCCAATGTGCTTACCATTTAACCTTAAATTTGCTGGGCTGAAGGCAAGAAAGTGAAAATATAGCGTTCCAAGGTGGATGTGACTTAGTTCCCAGTTATTTGAGCACTTTGAGATTTTGTATACGTTTTATTTAATTTGGGATGATTGTTTTGTGAATGAGTCCTTTGGAAATGATATACGCATACATGTGGACTTATATATGTATATATCCATATCACATATATTTATGTATCCATACTATATATAGTATAGCTATATATACCATATCTATAGATGCTATTGAATAAATAAAAAACATGAAAACCATTTAGGGACTTGATAATACATGTGTACCAAGAATAGCAGGTCTAAAAGATCAGCTAAAAATAGTTATTGGTAGGGCTTGTCATCTTTTCAGCATTTTAGTCATTATCAGTTAAGTTAAAAAGCACTGTTTTCCAATGTGTTCTTGAACTCTTAACAAGGCTTGGATCAGGGATCCATATCCTAACCACATTTATCTATTAAGATGGATTGAATTTCTTCCGAATGGATGATTGAACCCGGCATTTCTTAAGCTTCAATAGGCAAATTCTAGGTAAAATTTAGCTTGTCAATATAGTGTGGTCTTCTTTTAACACTTCAAAACTAACCTTTAGGACATTCTTCATGGGTCTGGGATTTAGAGAGTAGACCTCAAAGGCATGAGAGGAAAACCTTGGGGAAGTTGCTGGTACTCCAATTTGTGAAATGATGTCTTAAGCACTTGATTTGAGAGAGGAACCCATTAATGCTTGGAAAAACAATATGTATAAATACAGTGCTCCAGTTACTACACACAAAACTGTTTCATTCACCTTTGGAATATTTGTTACCATGTTTCGCAGCTGAAGCTGCTAGGTTGCAGCCTATGTATGAAAATTAGAAATGAAATAATCTATTAGAGTGTTTTTTTCTTTAATTTGCTAGCTTTTTACCAGAAATGTGTTTATATTTGCTGCAAATGACCTTTACTTTGTTGCAGGTGGCAGTTTTTCCTTTTTTTTGCAATTATGATGTGTATTTTTAGGATGAGTTCTTAGTGTTTACTTTGAAACATATTAATGAGTGTCGCAGAGTTTATGTTGTAGTTTTTCAACTTTCAAAGCATAACATTTGAGGTGTTTGACTGTGAGCCTGAGATCATAGACCTTCAGAGCTGATGTGATCCTGGTCAATTATAGTTTCATTCCTGGGAATTTTCTGTTTAAGGTTAGATGTGCCCTTAATTTGAACTAGATGATCCACAAAATAGGTACTTTTGCAACCACAAAACATGAGAACATTCCAAATAATTTGCAGTGTGGGCAGCCCAACATGCTTTAGTATTTGGTTGGCTTGAGGCAGTATGCCATGCTTGTAAAAATGGTTTCTGAAGCTGACAGCAGTCTGTTTCAGGCTTTGAGTTTGATACATAGGATAAAATGCCTTCTAGCCTATGCACCAGTTTGGTAAAAGTAATTTGTGTCCATTTCTGTTTGTATGACAGAAGATTCAGAAAACTCAAGCATGAAACTAGCTTAATATACAGGAAAGCTCATTCATGTTCATTATAAACATAATGAAGAGTTAGAGAAGTTGGATTTTAACACGGCTCTCAGGTCTTGGGGCAAAAGATGGTATATTTGCAGGTATGGGGTTAATGTAGTGATCACCTATTGAAATTAATAATAGGATTATTATTATCAGCGTTTCCTTTGAGTGATATGCTAAAGAATTACATCCTTCCAGATCCAATTTAGATTAAAAAATCCCCAGCCAGTTACTGTACCAATCTCCAGGCATAGATGTTAATTGATTCTTAGGTCATTTTCAGTTTAAACCCTTAGGTGTTATTATATTTATAAGCTTTACATACCTTTTAGGGTTTTTGAGCAAAGCTTCTCGGTTAACTTCTTTCTCTCAATTGACTTAGCTCGGTCTATGTTATCAAAGTGTTTGAAAAAGATTTTAGGCAAATTCTTTTTTGTGGAAACTTCTAAGGATCTGCCCTGGGGAGGCTGGTGCATAAGGGACATGATTCTGTATTCTAGCTGTTACCTTTCTCCCTCTTCCTGCTTTAAAGAAAACAAAACAAAAACAAATGCATAGGTAACTTTACAGAAATAACATTTGTAGGCATTTAAAGAAGTCTGAAAGATCAGAGTAAGAGTTTCAACTGAAAATTATTTAAGAATCAATTAAATCTATCCCATGTGTTTGGTATGGTATTTGTCCAAGGCTGTTTGCTGCAGGATCCTTTGCTCTAAGTTGATCCTGGGAGGATGTGGATAGGGAGTTGAGATGTAGGCATAACATCCATTGTCTTCTAGAGGCAAAAATGTTCAGATAAGTATGTGCTTTTGTAATAATATCCATTCTTTTCATTTTTAACTTATTCCATTTCCCTTGTATTTGAAGCACACAGTCTTCCTAACTCCATTTTGATTAACCCTGCATAAACCATGATGCCTTCTAAAGTTTCACACTGTCTAGCACTAGCAGAAAGTCTGTTCTCTCAACTTGTTCCCACTCTCCTTCTTCAAATGTTTTTCGTTTTGCATTATTCATTTCTTTAATGATATGAGTTTTGAGTATAAGTTAAGTATCAGGTTTCTCCATTTTCTATAAATTGGATAAATGTGCTCCCATTTACAGGTTTGGCGATGCTGGGAACCTCTCATTTTTGTTTCTAAAGTTCATGTATAGTTATTATTTCAAGGTTTCAAATACTTTTTTTTTTTTAACTTTTATTTAAGTTCGGGGGTATAAGTGCAGGTTTGTTACATGGGTAAACTTGTGTGATAGGGCTTTGTTATACAGATTATTTCATCTCCCAAGTATTAAGCCTCATACCCATTAGTTATTTTTCCTGATCCTCTCCCTCCTCCTACCCACCACCCTCATGATATAATAGATTTTTTTCTTACTTTAGAAGTTATTCTTGTTCATTATAGGAAATTTAGAGGCCAGACGTGGTTGCACAGGCCTGTAATCCCAGAACTTTGGCAGGCTGAGGCAGGAGGATTCTTTGATCCCAGGAGTTCGAGACCAGCCTGGGAAATGCGGGGAGACCCTGTCTCTACAAAAAGTTTTAAAAAAAAGTTAGCCAGGTATGGTGGCACACAGTTGTGGTCCCAGCTACTCAGAAAACTAAGATGGGAGGATCACTTGAGTTCTGGAGGTTGAGGCTGCAGTGAACTGTGATCAGACCATTTCACTGCAGCCAGGACAACAGAGAAAGACCCTGTCCTCAAAAAGAAAAAGAAAGAAAAGAAAGTTTAGAAAATTCAGACAAGCAAAAAGAAACGAAAAGAAGAATTACACCCAGAGATATTGTTAGTATTTTTGTATCTATTTTAATAAACATATAGAAAAATACTATGATATTTTAATTTCTAAAAATGGCCCTTAGTGTATATAGATATTGCTTTGTAATTTTCACATTAGATAAACCACTTCGCTTGTCATGGAATGATCTGTAACATTTTGAATTCTGAATAGTATTATTTTATGGATGTATCAAAATTTATTGGTGATATTTTTTTTTCTTTAACTGTACAGCAGTGACTATCTTATGGCTCAATTTTTAAAAATTATTTTTATTTTTATTTTTATTTTTGTGATGGAGTCTTGCTGGAGTGTAGTGGTGCAATTTTGGCTCACTGCAACCTCCACCTCCCAGGATCAAGCAATTTTCGGGCTCCAGCCTCCTGAGTAGCTGGGATTACAGGCACCCGCCACCACGCCTGGCTAATTTTTGTATTTTTCATAGAGACAGGGTTTCACCATGTTGGTCAGGCTGGTCTTGAACTGCTGACTTCAAATGATCCGCCTGCCTCAGCCTCTCAAAGTGCTGGGATCACAGGTGTTAGCCACTGCACCCAACTATCTAGCTCAATTTTTATACACATCTACGGTTTTTCCCTTTGGATAAAGCCCTAGGTGTAGAATTTTTGGGGAGGAATAAAAGGGCATTGATGTTTTTCATTGCCCTCAAGGCACTCTATTTTTTCCCATTATAAAATCTGTAGAGCTAATCATCATCTTCCTTGTTTGTCTTCTACAGATTTTTTGGTAAGTGTCATGTGAAAGCCTAGAGTCAGATAGGGTTTGAACCTGGACCTGATTGTCTAGTGCTTTTTCCAAATGAAATAACCCTAGTTGTTTATAGAGATTTTTGCCTCAATCCCAAGCCATTCATTAGTGCTCAGTTATAACTATACATGCTATTTCCAACTAAACAGGTATAGTAGTTGAGTGTGTCATGAGAATGTTGTCCCTTGTTCAATTTCAGTTTACTGTATTGCCATCTGCCCTCTTGCCCACACATATTGATAGATAATTGTGGAATGATAGAGTGGATGAATGTCATTTCCTGTATTTTTACATTTCTAAAATGTAAAAATATTCTGTTTTCTGAATGTTTAGCACTTGGACCAAGTGCTAAATAAGTTTTTTGTTTCGATAAGTATCATTTTCCTTTTTACTGTCTCAAATAACAGGAACTATATTTTCAGTGCGGAATGTAACAGGCATGTAACAGTGTGGAATGTTTAACAGACAGGTTAAACAGAAAGTTTATAGGAAAATTCAGAATATCCTTTAGAAACTGATTTGTCATGTTATTTTAAAAGAATATTTATTGTGAAGTACATTGTACATTTAAAATTGCATAAAACATACCTATAAGTTTAAAAGAGTGAATGCTCATGGACCTATTAGTAAAGTTAAGAAATACACCTAGAATAATTCTGTCTACTCATTCCTTACATGGAGGCAACTCTTGCTTTATCAGTCCAAAGCAGTATATTCTTTTTTTTTGGCCTATACATAAAGATAATTATACTACTGTAAATATATATACTTTTATGCTTGCTTCATTTGCTCACTGTTATGTTTTTTAGATTCATCAGTGTTGTTTGTAGCTGTAATTTGTTTTTCATTGTTTAGTTTATTGTATATGATACAAAATATGTAGTAGAGATGATCAGCAAAGCCAAAAGTTGGTTCTTTGAAAATATTTATGTATTTGTTTCTAACATGTTCATTTTTGCTCTTTTTTTCTTTCATGTTTCTAGTTTTATTTCTGCTTTTATTCTAATTTTTTATGTTGAGTGCTTAGCTCTATTGTGAGTCTTGCTTTGTTCAGAATATAAATTTCCCTAGAATCACCACTTTAGCTGCTTATCAGAATTCTTTATGTTTTCATACAGTTCTAAGTATTTTCTTTGTTTTTAAGACAGGTTCTCGTTCTGTTGTCCAGGCTGGAGTGCAGTGGTGTGATCATGGCTCACTGCAACTTTGACCTCTTGGGCTTAAATGATCCTCCCACCTCAGTTCCCTGAATAACCAGGACTACAGGTGCATGCCACCATGCCTGGCTATTTTTTTTATTTTTATTTTTTGTAGAGATGAAGTCTTGCTATGTTACCCAAGCTGGTCTTG
Source organism: Cebus imitator (assembly GCF_001604975.1). Classification (NCBI taxonomy): domain Eukaryota; kingdom Metazoa; phylum Chordata; class Mammalia; order Primates; family Cebidae; genus Cebus; species Cebus imitator. The sequence goes on along the minus strand of NW_016108186.1, from coordinate 120,680 downwards.
AACTCATGGGCTCAAGCCGTCTTCCGATCTTTGCTTCCCAAAGTGTGGGGATTCTAGGCATGAGCCACTGTGCCTGTCCTAAGTGTTTCCTATGATTTCTTAGATCCATGTGTTACTGAGAATGATGTTTTCTAATTTCTAAGCATATTTTGTTGTGGTTGTAGGTGATCTATAAACTATTTGTGACATGGTTAAAGGATGTGGTCTGTATCATACCAATTCTTTGATGCTTGTTAAGGTTAGTTCCATGGACAGTGCCAAGTGTTCTTTCCAAATGAATGTCCCATGTGTAGCTTTAAAACAATGTTTATTCTCTAGTTTCTGGATGCAGTTTCATGTGTTTCCATAAGATGAAAATTTTAATTGTGCTATTTAAATCTTTATCCTTCTTGATGTTTTTATCTACTTGATCCTTTTATTGCTGAGCGATTATAATGATGGATTTCTTATTTTCACCTGGTTAATTCACCTTTTGCTTTATATGCTTTTGAGATTTATTATTAGATGCATACAAGTTTAGATTTTTAAATTTTTTTTTTGTGGGAAATTAACTTTTTTGTTATATGTAATGACCTTCTGTATCTCTAATAGTGTTGTTTGAATTAAAGTCTCTTTTTCTTTGATGATAATAAAACAATATAGGGTTTCCTATAGATTATGATGGTCTTGACACACCTTTTCCTGCTTGTTGGCTTTAAAGTTGGTTCTATACCCTTATGATTTTAGATATGTCTTTTGTAAATAGCATATAGCTAGATCTTTGCTTTTAACTGGAGAGTTTAGTCTCTTTATATTTAGAATAAAAACTGACTTGAATTTGTTTATCATATTATTATGTATTTTCTACTATGCTTTTTCTTTGTCTTTTTTCCTTTCTTGCCTTCTTTTGGAGAGGGTAACCTCTGCCCCCAACTTTTTTTTTTTTTTTTTTTTTTAACTATTTTTATTTATTTAGGGGGTTAGGAGATTGGCTATAAGTTCTACATCTGTTATTTTAGTGGTTACCCTGACAATTTTAGTATATATTCATCTTTAGTCTAAAGTTATTGAATTGTGTCCCCCAAAATTCATACGCTGAAGCCCTAATCCCCAGTATGACTGTATTTGGAAATAGGGCCTATAAGGAGGTAATCAAGGTTAAATGAGATTATAAAGGCGGGGCCCTGATCCAATAAGATCTCTGTGGAGATACAGAGAGATCTCACTCCCCCTCTCTGCGTACACAGAGAGGCCATATAAGATCATACACGTCTACAAACCAGGAAGAGAGGTCTCACCAGAAATGCATCCCAGTGGTAGCTTGATCTTGGACTTCTAGCCTCCAGAACTGTGAGAAAATAAATTTCCTTTGTTCAAGCCATGCAGTCTGTGGTATTTCATTTCTTTTAAATAATACATTCCTAAGAATTGTTTAACTCTTATGATACCTACCTCCAACTAGTATGTCATTGTTATTGAGTATTTTAGTTCTAGCCTGTTTTTCTCTCGTAAGAAATTACTTTTATTGTTTTATACAGTGTCTGTTATATTTAGCCATTTAGTCATTAATATCTTTTCCTCCAGTTTCTTCTTGTCTATCAGACCTTCTACCTGGGGTCATTTCTCTTTTGCCTGATATATATCCTTTAATTTTCCTGTATTGACTGAGTGTGTGTATGTGTGAAAGAGAAAAGAAGAGTGAGAGAAAGAGAGACAGAGAGATTTTTGTTTGTGACAATTCTTTTAATTTAGTTTGCTGAAGTATCAAAAATATAATTTTATTTTCTCCTCAATTTTATTATTGTCATTGAGAATTAAGCAGTCAAGCTTATTTTTTCTTTGTCAGGGAACTCTGTTTCCCTCTAAGTTCTTTTAAAGATATTTTCTCTTCTTAAAGATATTATCTCTCTCTATTCTGAATTTTTGACCTGATGTTTTTGAGTATGAATTTTAACGTATGTTTGGCATTAGATAGGCTTCATTGAGGACTAGCATTTTTCAGGAATTTTGGAAACTTCTATTTACAATCCTTTCAAATATTTCCTTTTATTAATTTTATGATCTCCTTCTAGAACTCCAGTTGCATGTAGAATTTATTTCTTGTTCACTTTTACCATAGCAAATATTGGCCCCATGAAGTCCCTGGTTGCCATTGAGGTCTTCTGTCAAACATTCTAATTCTGTAATCGCAACTCAAGTGATTTTAATTTGACAATACTAAAGACACTATTTTGTTTCTGGGATCGTAAACATGTATAAAATAGAATATCTTTGCTATTCAGGTTAATAAGCAATCTTACTGTAGAGTGTTTGCTTTTGAAAAGAAAAAGCAGACATTAATGTATTACAGCATAATATCAAAATACTTACCTTTCTCTTTTTAATTTGACATTTTTCTGTTAATAAATTTGAAATTTCTGTATATGATGATGTTGTCAGCAATTTCTCTTATTCAGTCCCAAACTTCATTTTGTTTACAGTCATTTAGTATTTAGCTTTGTATTTTGTGTTTTAGAAAGTTATTGCTAACTCCTTGTTTTAAATTTGATTTCATCTTCCAGCTGGAAAGACACTGCCAGTCACATTTAGCTTTCTGTTGCTTCATATATCTGGGCTTTGCCTTTAAAATGGTAGTTGGTAAAGTTAAAAAGCCACCCGTGGTTCACAGATTCCTAAGTTATATTCTCAAAAGCAAGTTAAAGATGGCAAACTGCAAGATTGTTCTGGGTACTTCACTTTTAAAAAGGAACAGTTATTTTATGCTTATTTAAAATGGCTACATCTTGGTAAACATTTTAAAGAAATGTTTGTTTTTATTTTTTAAATTTTTTATAACATCCTCAAATTTTATTTTTAATTCTACATGATATGGTGATGTGGATGCAGCCTTGGTTGTGATGAACAGTTAGTTACTAGAAAGAGTTGAAGAACTTCAGCATTATATCTCTCCATACTCAGTTACTGTAGGTTAACAATAATAGCAGGTATAGTGGTAAAGGAACCTGAATAATAAAAAAGACTAAGTAATTAGTTTGATTGTCTTTGGATAATGATTCCATTCATCAGGTGATGATGGAATAAAATTAAGCCTCCATGTCATAAAATTAAGCTTTTACTATTTTCTGTGCTTTTTATATTTTCAGTTTTTTTTAAAAATTTTATATATTTTCAGTTTTAAAGTCTTTTTGTCCTTTTAATTTTCCTCACCTTCAGTAAACAGGCACGAGAACAGAAATAATCTTTGAAGTATACATAATAGAATCTCACTTTGGTAAGATCTTTGCTCATATCTAGATTCCAGGTTGTAGTAAAGTTCTTGAAAACAGTCCCTCTAGTAGCTATTATTTTTTTAGTAGATAGGAGACACTCATATCAAAAGCCACATTTTATAAAGAATCCATTTAGTTCGTGGCCCTTGTAGGAGGGAGAATTTTCTTTTTTATCTGATACAAACTTGAGACTTGATCATTTCACTGAATGTTGTTTCTCCCAGAATCTACGTTCGAGTCTGATTTTTTTTTCCTGCTCAATTTCAGTGTAATAAATTTTCTGCATATAAGAATTTTCACATTTGTTTCATCACCTATTATACAAACTCAGCATTTGGGCCACATTGTTGCAGTGGTTTTTGCCCTAATTGAATATATATTGAATATACACATACGTACACATATACACACCACTTTCTGGTGTTAGTCAATCTCTCATAGGCCGTATTTGTTAGAAGAAATAAAATGAGGAGTGAGCATGACTGACATATAATACAAATGGAAAAGCTTTACGTAAGAATAAGCAGTGATATTTATAAGCCATATTCATACTTTTCTTTCTGTATCTTTGGTTTGAGAGAAAATCTAGGAATTGCATTTCTAACTATTGTGTGCACAGTTAACACTGAGCCAATGAATTTCCTGTGGGCCCTTGATCTTACAAGTCTTAATATAAGTTGCATCAGCTCTTTGTGAACTTGCAAAGCTTTTTCTGATGCTTTAATCTTTGAGCAGAGAACTAGAAGACTACTGGTAGGTGTCTTACTATGTGGGGACAATCACTTGTGACACTATCAGTGGGAAACCCAGTAACAACCAAACGCCACAGCCTCCCGCTGGACCCTTTCTCCCATGTGACTGTGGTACATGATAAATTGTTCTTTGATTTTAAGAATACAGCCATTTTATCACTTTTTTTTTCATTTCTAAAAGTTCAAAATGAATAGTGCAGATTTACCTTAAAACATTTTTTTTTGATAAGGCATATTTTTGGTGGGGAGTGACTGAGCAGGGTTTATGTTGGTAGGTGACATGCAGTACTTTGAATTTAGAATGACAATTATGTAGCCCTTTTACTTGGAGTAGTCCTTTCACATTGGTTGTACAGAAAACTTGACTGAATATTAAAATTTAGAAATAGTAGAAATGGGATTATTTTAGAGGAGTTAGTCTGTTTTTTTTTGGATGAATTCTGCTTTATAATAGGATTCAGTAGGGTCTTTCAGCTAATGAGGTTTCAAGAAACATTATTCTTGAATTTAAAATGGTTTTTCAACATTTTTATTTTAGAAGACTTTTTTCAGGACCACAAGCATATTGTAAAATTTTATCTGTTCTTACAGTGAAAGACATCTGTGTCTGGTCTTTATTTATTTTCTTTCTTCTCTTATTCTGCATGACCTATTCTTTCCTACTCTTTCCCTACCAAACTATAACAAATAACCTATAACTTCAAAACTAAGATACACGATTCTTTAGCCTAGTACTTAGAGATTAATCTTAGTGAATAATATTGTGCTGTCATAGAGCATGAGATTTAGAGTGTTACAAGAAAACATGGACACATAAATGTTCTAAGAAATGAATCATTAGGCAATTTCTTCATCAGGTTAATATCATAGAGTGCACTTACACAAGCCTAGATGGTAGAGCTTGCTCTGCACGTAGGCTATATAGTATAGGCTGTTGCCTCTGGGCTACAAACCCATAAAGCATGTTACTGTTGTATTGAATACTGTAGGCGAGGTACAGTAAAAAAAAATGGTGTAAATGAGAAAAAATGGTACCCTGTATAGAGCACTTACCATGAATGGCACTTATAGGTTGGAAGGTTACTTAGTGAATGAGTGGTAAGTGAATATAAACGTCTGGAATCTTAATGTACACTACTGTAGACTTTATAAAAACAATATACTTAAGGCTACACTAAATTTATTTTTGAAATTTCTTTATTAATTTACTGTAAATTTTTTATTGTATACACTTTTAAATTTCTTAAAACTTCACTTTTTTGTAACAACAGCTTAAAACATGAAAGCATTGTACATTTGTATACAAATATTTTCTTTATATACTTATTCTATAAGCCTTTCTCTATTAAAAAATTTTTTTTGTTAACTTTTAACAAAAAAGTTAACTAAGTTAACACACACACACACACACACACACACACACACACACAATAACTGAGGCCTACACAGGGCCAGGATCAGTATGACTGTCTTCCACCTCCATAACTTGTCCCACTGGAAAGTCTTCAGAGGCAATAACATTTGGAGCTGTCATCTCCTGTGATAACAGTGCCTTCTTCTGGAATACCTCCTGAAGGATGTGTCTAAGGCAGTTTTATGTTAATTTAAAAAAAATCTTAAGTAGGTGTATACTCTAAAATAACAATAAAAAGTATAGAATGGTAAATATATAAACCAGTAACATCTTTTATTATGTTTACTCAGTATTATGTGCTGTACATGCTAGACTTTTATACAACTGGCAGCAAAGGAGGTTTGCTTATGCCAGCATCACTACAAACACATGAATATTGTGTTGTACTAGAAAGCCATGCTGGCTACGATGCCACTAGGTGATAGGAATTTTTCAGCTGCATTATAGTCTTATGAAAACACTGTCGTATAGTGGTCTGTCCTTAGCTAAAATATCATTAAATGGTAGATGACTATAAATGAGGAATTATGTTTTCATTGTTTTTCACTCTTGTAGCATCCTGAGTGTGTCTTTACAGCATGTACATCAATGCATAACCCAGTAGTTACCATGTATTTAGTATGAGTCTCCCCGATGGACTCACAAGTTACATAAGATCCGGAGATATACCCAGTTTGTTCCTCATTATAAGCACTGCTTAGTCAGAAGCTGGCTTAGAGCAGGTGCTTAGCAACTGTTTGTTTTAAGAGAAGGATGGAAATGTATTTAAAGAAATGTGTAAGTCAAGTTGAAAAGTATATGTCAAAGATTTTTATAGTATACATGGATAGCATGGTGGAAGACGGAGTATCAGGGGAAGATGTGCAAGTGAAAATAATTTCAGTTGGCACATGATGACGCTGACAACATTTCTTTTTATTGGTGGCCGTTTTGAATACTAAAACTGAAGTTATATTTAATAGATTTTTAAAACTCTAGGTATTTTAAGTATGACCTTTAGAACCTTTTTTCAGAACCTTCCCAAGTTAACCATAATTATTTTGATCATAGCAGTGAATCAAGGTCAAAACATCACCATTATTTTTGAGGATGAGTCAACATTGCTCTTCACCAATCCTATTTTGAAGTGGTGTACTTTAGAGCAGAATAATCTTTATTTCAGTGATATTTCCCTTGTGTTATTTTCTGGTTTTCCACTCATGAAAAAATTTCATAAAATATTTTTCTTTGTTTTATTATTGGAATTTGTATGGTAATGTATTACATTTACATAGTGCAGGACCAAAGAACTGAGGATCCATCCTTTTTTTTTTTTAAAAAGTGTGTGTGTATGGTTGACTGTTGTATATATAATCATGAGTTTATTTGAGGTATCTGGTGGTGTTGTGAAGGTCTTCTGATTCTACATTCTATGAAATTTCTATGATGTCCTTAGAAACAGTGAACCTGGTTGATGGGGCAGTAGGGTAAGGAGTCTACCAGATGTGTCTGTTATGCCAAGAGATTATGCTTGAACCATCTCATACAGTGATGTTATCTGGACATGTGGGAAGAAAGAGGAAACCATGGTGTATGTATATGTGTCTTTCACTTGTTTTTAGTAGACATCATACCATATGTGAATCTCTTAAACAGCTAGCACTGGGCTTGGTACATGATTGTTGCCTGAGACCTATTTGTTGAATTGATGTGGCTGGAGCTCTCAGGGATAATCATAGACAGTAACAAAAAGTGTTGTTATGAAGAACAAGTAAGCTAGACTACAGTTGCATCTGGAGATAGAGAAATTATCTGGGCATGGTTGTAGTAGACTATTCCTAGAAAGTTGAGTAAGAAATATATAGAATTCTGACACTGTCTAAAGTAGTAAAAATACAAAAGAAGCTGTACCTTTTTTTTTTCTGAAAACAGATTTTTGAAAGTCACTTTTTTGAAATAAAAAGCTAAGTTAGAGGAAGAGAAACAAAGGTATCTTATCAGAATCACAGAGCAGTATCTTGAAGTGAGAAAGACGTTTAAACTCAGCTTGAGGTGAGATGTGGAAAAAATAGTCATTTGCAAGGATGAACTAGTAGAATCCTAAATGTCACCAAAGGGTTGCTGTTAGAGATGATGTGAATTTCTTTTCTCACCTAAGTGAACCTGCTAGTGCATATTTATTGAGCACTACGTGTCAATACTTAACATTTGCTGTCTTGATTAATCCTTGCATAACTTGATGAGCTAAACTGTACCATGATCCTTTCCATTTTTCTGATGAGAAACCTGATGTTAAGTAACCTGACCAGTGACACAGTTTGTAAATAGCAACCAGGTACTCTGACCACTGCCGAGGTGGGCACAATGAGCTTCTGAAGGAAGAGCGTGGAAGTGCTAATAGATAGACTACTGTAACCCTGCCTGACTTTTCATTCCTTCCAAAGAACACACCAAAAGCACTTGCAGTGAGATGCAGTGGAGAAGAAAATACCAGCATTTTTAGAAGAAATACCACCAGTATGATGGTATAAACATTTAGTTTTGATTAGGTAAATTAATTTTAAGTCCTTAGAAATTGGTGCTAACTTTGTGACTATTAAGAAATAATTTAATGTCTAATCGTGAAGATAGGCATATGGGATCAGATGAGTACAGAGTTGCAAAGGGAACAGGTTAAAAAAGTGAGTGGCATGCTGAGGTCTACCCAGAAATTCAGTTCAACTCTAAAGCTGGATGGAAAAAAACATTTCTAGTGAATAGCATGAAAATAACAAAATAAGCAGGCTTTTTTTTGGCTTATTTTGCTTTTTTTAAAAAAATTGCATTGATTCTGAGGGAATATTTGTGGAAACCAGAAAGGTGACCTAGAGATTAATATGAAAAGATAAGGACTGTTTTTTAGATTACTCGGTAAATGATTGCAGGAAATACGGGGCACATGTAAAACTAGTGACTAGGTAAAGTACCATATTTAAATTTTATTCTTTAGGGGATAGCAAAATCCTATGCTCATAAGAAATGTGTGCCCTTTACCGATGAGAGTACATTCCTTGCATAATAACAGTAACACTTACCTAACAAGGTACATTTGAGTAGTTCCTCCTGTCACTAGTTTCTAAATGTTTAAATATCTTATTTCATTTTACTCATGGGCAACAGGCATGATGAGATTGGCAGGAGAATGCTTATTTTGCTGTCTTAATGTATTTCCTAAGGAGTTTTTCTTTTTTTAAGGAATTTGTCTTATGAACATTGAAAGGAAATATTAACATATATAATTATATGAAATGTTCAAGAATTTTTTTTTCTGACTATAAGAAAACTAAGTACTCATTTTACAAGATTTGGGAAATAAGGAAAAGCTGGAAAAAATGTACCACAGACAGTCCTACTGATCAGAAATATATGTCATTTAAAAAATTTTTTTAAGGCAATTTAGTTGGGTTTTTCTTTTTCTTATTTTATTTTGCTTTAAGTTCTGGGATATATGTGCAGAACATGCAGGTTTATTATACAGATATACATGTGCCATGGTGGTTTGCTGGACCCATCAACCCATCATCTATGTTTTAAGCCCTGCATGCATTAGGTATTTGTCCTAATGCTCTCCCTCTCATTGCCCCCAACCCACCCTGACAGGCCCCCATGTGTGATGTTCCCCTCCCTGTATCCATGTGTTCTCTTTGTTCAACTCCCACTTATGAATGAGAACATGCAGTTTTTGGTTTTCTGTTTCTGTATTAGTTTGCTGAGAATGATGGTTTCCAGCTTCATCCGTGTCCCTGCAAAGGACATGGACTCATTCATTTTTATGGCTACATAGTATTCCATAGTGTATATGTGCCACTTTTTTTTAATCTAGACTGTCATTGATGGGCATTTGGGTTGGTCCCAAGTCTTTGCTATTGTAAATAGTGCTGCAGTAAACATATGCATGCATGTGGTTTTTATAGTAGAATGATTTATAATCCTTTGGGTATATACCCAGTAATGGGATTGTTGGGTCAAATGGTATTTCTGGTGCTAGATCCTTGGGGAATCGGGACATTTTCTCCCACAATGGTTGGAAAGGCAAGTGTTACTGTTATTATGCAAGGAATGTACTCTCATTGGTAAAGGGCACACATTTCTTATGAGCATAGGATTTTGCTATCCCCTAAAGAATAAAATTTAAATATGGTACTTTACCTAGTCACTACTTTTACATGTGCCCCATATTTCCTGCAATCATTTACCGAGTAATCTAAAAAACAGTCCTTAATTTACACTCCCACCAACAGTGTAAAAGTGTTCCTGTTTCTCCATAGCCCTGCCAGCATCTGTTGTTTCCAGACTTTTTAATGATCACCATTCTAACTGGCATGAGATGGTATCTCATTGTGGTTTTGATTTGCATTTCTCTAATGACCAATGATGATGATGTTTTTTTTCATATGTTTGTTGGCTGCATAAATGTCTTCTTTTTTTTTTTTTTTTGAAAGAGAATAGTCTTGCTCTGTTGCTCAGGCTAGAGTGCAATGGTGCAATCTTGGATCACTGCAATCTCTGCCTCCCGGGTTCATGTGATTCACCTGCCTCAGCTGCCCAAGTAGCTGGGATTATAGGCACCTGCCACCGCTCCCAGCTTATTTTTGTATCTTTAGTAGAGACCAGGGTTTCCGCATCTTGGCCAGGCTGGTCTCAAACTCCTGACCTCATGATCCACCCGCCTTGGCCTCCCAAAGTGTTGGGATTACAGGCATGAGCCACCACACCTGGCAGATGTCTTCATTTGAGAAGTGCCTGTTCATATCCTTTACCCACTTTTTGATGGGGTTGTTTGTGTTTTTCTTGTCAATTTTTAAAAGTTCCTTGTAGATTCTGGATATTAGACCTTGGTCAAATGGGTAGATTACAAAAATTTTTTCCCATTTTGTAGGTTGCCTGTTCACTCTGATGTATGCTAATAGTTTGATATGTTTTCTTCTAATTTCTTTAAAAATTTTTCAAAACATAGTGGGAACATACTATATATACAACTTTTCTTCACTCAACATGCTAGCATAATATTTTCATGTTATTAAATATTCTTCAAAAACAGTTTTAGTTTTTGAATCACATAATTCAATCTGTTTTTTCAATGTAAACCTTTTGATTGCTTCAAGTTTCTTACTGTGACATACATGAAATTTTTTTTTTTTTTAGTGGAGTTTTGCCCTTTTACCCAGGCTGGAGTGCAATAGTGCAATGTCGGCTCATTGCAACCTCTGCATCCCAGGTTCAGGCAATTCTCCTGCTTCAGCCTCCCAAGTAGCTGGGATTACAGGCATGAGCTACCACACCTGGCTAATATTTGTATTTTAGTAAAGATGGGGTTTCACCACATTGGCCAGGCTGGTCTTGAACTCCTAACCTCAGGTGATCCACCCACCTCGGCCTCCTAAAGTGCTGGGATTACAGGCCTGAGCTGCTGCGCCCCGCCATGAAATTTTTTTGAACAACTTTTTGCTCAGGATTACTCTGGCTATAAGGGATCTTCTGTAGCTCCATATGAATTTTAGCATTAAAAAAAAATATTTCTGTGAAGAATGTCGTTGGCATTTTGATAGGGATTGCTTTGAATCTATAGATTGCTTTGGGTAGTATAAAATTATTTCTTAAGTGTGGATCCTGAGAAATAAAATTTCTAAAAAGTTTTAATATTTAATTTTCATAAACTTTTTGGTTTTACATATAAGCAGAAAGATGCACCAATCATAAGGGCACAGCTCAGTGATATTTGAAAAATAAATGAATATATGAACCTCCCAGAAACTTTTTCTCAGTCATGACTCCTATTCTTCCTCAAAGGTAACCAATAAACTACTAACACCATAGATGAATTTTGCCTGTGTTTGAATTTTGTATAAATTGAATAGTATTGTATATACATATTTGTGTCTGTGTCTTTTGTTCAATGTTCTGTTTGTGAGATTCATCCATGTGTTGCGTTACAGTAGTTTTGCCTGTTTTCACTGCTGTGTAGTATTTGATTATATGAATATAATGACATTGATTTATCAGTTCTATTGCTGGACATTTTTGCTGTTCTAATATTTGGTTATTTCCAATAATGCTGCTACGAATATACTTGTATTTAGCTTTTGGTATACAAATGTAAGCATTTCTGTTCATTACTCAGAAGTGGGATTACTGGGTAACAGAGCAGGCATAACTACAAATTTGCCATAGACATCAAACTGTTCTCTAGTTACCCATTTCCACCTGCAATAGTAATGAATGAAAGTTTCATTTGCACCACATTCTGGTCAGTATTTGGTATATTGTATACATATTTTTAAAACTTTAGTCATTCTGTTGAATTTTTATTTTATTGTGATTCTTATTTGCGTTTCCCTGATGAGTGGTGAGGGAGAACACCTGTACGTATGTTGTATTTTGTTTTGTAATGTTTTGACTGTTTGGATATGTTTGTGAAGCTTTGTTCAAATCCTTTGCTTATCTTTCAGCTGGGTTGTTTATCTTTTTCTTATAAATTTGTTGGCATTTAAGTATATCTATTCAAAGGATGGGTTCTTTGTCAGTATGTGGTTGCAAATATCTTCTGTTTTTTGGCTTGGATTTCTGTTCTCATAATTTTGCCTTTTGGTGAACTTACCAATCTTTATAGCCAGTGCTTTTGACATCCTGTTGGTGTCTTGAAAATATATTTGATTTGGAAATTTAATAAACATTAAGAAACTTGAGCAAACCTAGAGGCTGCTATTGTGTTGTTATGAGGGCTCTTGAATTTTTTGTTCATGCCTATTCCAATGGTGTCGTCTTTCAGATGTTGTTTCCCCCCACCTTTCCATGAACCCAGAACACCAGCTTCCAGTCCACTGAGACTCTGCTCTGCTCAGCTTCCCAGCCTTTCAGCTGCTTCTTTTACCAGACTTTAAAGCTTTTCAGCAGCTTTTAATCCTTTCAGCTGCCGCTTTGCAGGCTCTTCGTTTCTCAGCTGCCTTGAGAAAAAAACCCTCTAAGCTAGCATTTCAGAATTAGCTCATGCCTTCAGATGAAAAATAAAACAAATTGCAGAGCACCTCACTTTTCTATACTTTTCTTCTCTCTGATAGCCTCTCAGGTTCTCCCTGCTTTGGTGATTCTTAGATGCCTTCAAAGAGGTTTAAAAACATTGTCCAGCTTTTTTGGTTGTTTTTGGTGGGAGTGTTGGTCTGCTACAGGCTTGACTTTATGTGTTAGAAGCGGAAGTCTCTGGGAATGTTTTATTATTTTTTTATTTTTTATTTTTTTAGAGATGGAATCTCACTCTGTAGCCCAGGCTGGAGTGCAGTGGCGCGATCTTGGCTCACGGCAACCTCCACCTCCCGGGTCCCAGTTCAAGCAATTCTCCTACCTCAGCCACCCAAGTAGCTGGGATTATAGGCACAAGCCACCATGCCCAGCTAGTTTTTGTATTTTTTTATACAAAATTAAATTTTGTATAAAAATTTCTTTTTTCCCATAAAATTTCAAAAAAAATTGTATTTTTTATACAAAATTAAATTTTGTATAAAAAATACACAAATTAGCTGGGCATGGTGTTGTGTTCTTACAAGAACACACACATATAAAACAACATGAGGAAAATTTTGGAAGTGATGTATATATTTCACCATGTTGGTCAGTCTGGTCTTGAACTCCTGACCTCGTGATCCGCCCGCCTCAGCCTCCCAAAGTGCTGGGATTACAGGCGTGAGCCATTGCTCCCGGCCTCTAGGAATGTTTTCAAGGCTGTTGAAATAGCTTCCTGTTACTGTAAGCTTACATTCCCATTGGTGGAGTATCAACTTGCTAGAATTATTTTCATCTTATTTAAACCTTTGAAAATCTAGGCAAACATTAACATTGCATTACATTTGAATTCTCATTTTTAGTTAAGACTGAACACTTTCAAACAACGGGGTTTTTTTTGCATCTTCTATTTGTGATTTACATACTAATATACATTAGTCATTGATTTTTAAGAATTTTTAATGTGTAATATTGCCTGTATTAACAAATAAGAATCCATACATTTGAAGATATTATATTAATAGACCAGAGTAATTAGCTTTATCATTAATCTTTATACTGTTTCAATATTTTTGAAGGCAAGGGTTGTGTCACCTTTTCTTTTGTATTCTTTCTTGGTATCTGGTATGTGGTACAGGTCATATTAACATGAAGTGGATTACATTTAAAAAATATTGTAGAGATAGGAGCAGGAAATCCTTTGGGTGTGTTTTCTTATGTCATGCTATGTTCGGTGATTTATCTCTATTAAACATTTGTCTAGTTATTGATTTATATATTTCATTTACGTCTATCACCTCAAGTCTAAGTTCATGAGGCATCTCAATTTTTAGCTTTATTGATATAGAAAAAAATATACACATTTAACATATACATCCTGAAGAGTTTGCACATATGCATACACCTGTGATACCTTCACCATAGCCAAGACGCTGAACATATTCATCAATCCAAAATTTTCCTTATGTTGTTTTGTATGTGTGTTCTTGTAAGAACACAACATCAGATCTGTCCTTTTAAGATATATTAAAGTACACAATACTCTGTTGTTAATACAAGTGCTATGTTGTACAGCAGATTATTAGAACTTTTTATCCTGCATAACAAACTTTATAACTATTAAAGAACACTTCCCCATTTCTCTCCCTCCCCAGTCCCTGGCAACTACCACTGTATTCTCTGCTTCTATGAGTTTGACTGTTTTAGATAACGCCTATCAGTAGAATCAGAGCCATTCCAATTTTGAGTTGTTATCTTCTTTCTTACATCCATGCAAATCACTTACTTAAGATCAAATTCTCCTTTGGGATATATCAGAAAGTACCTGTTGTATAAATCTCCACAAATTTAAAAGGGGGATTATATGTCTTGGCTTCCTCACATGAAGTTAAATTAATCTCGCTCCTGGAAGCATCCATATAAATGCTGAGTGTCAACCTTACCAGTTGCATTTTGAAGGAGCTGTAGCCTACGACCACTTTAAGCTGATTTCAGAGTTCTAGAGCATGCACATAAAAATTTAGAAAATCTAAAACATTCTTCATTCCCATAGTTTATCCAACTCTTGTTTGGATTTCAAGAAATCATCCAAACAGTTTAATTTTTAGTCAGCAGTATGAAAATTTTGTCTGAGAATAAGGAATAATGGAATTTTCCTTATCCGCATTTCGGCTATATTAATTGTGAAAGTATGATATAACTCACAGAAATGTCCTTGTTTTAGTCACTGCCCTACATTTTTTTTTGGTCATTTTGTAAAACACATTATTTGCTCTCATGCTGCCTCAGGCCCTCAGGGAATAGTGTTCTGAAGAAAACTTGAAGCCTTTGGGGAAGGCTGGTCTAAAAATAAAACCCTCAAGGTGTTAGACCAGGGATGAGGGACAGCATTTTTAACATTGCAAACTGCTATATTAAGTGGAATAACAGTCCCGTTCTCTTTCATAGGTGATATGAGAAGCAGCAAAACATTTGGAAAGAGCAGAAACTTTGAAGCCGGGCGCCCTGGGTTCTAATTCCAGCCCTCCCACCAGCTGTGTGATTGGCAGCACATTGCCCTCTGAGCCTTGGTTTAATTTTCTTGCAAATAGGCAACATAACTTCTGTCTTTGGCTGGTTTGTTAGGATTAGCAATAATATATGTTAAGGTCTGGTACATGGTGGGCATTTAGGAATTGGTAGCTGTAATTGTACATCTTAATTTTATTTTCTTTTTCTGGAATACGACTTTTATTCTGCCGCTAATATCATGATGACTCACAGACAAGAGGCAGTTAATCTGTGTTCTAATCCTCGCTCTACTGTTTACCAGCTGTGTGGCCTTGGGCAAGTTACATAGATTCCTTGTGGCTCAGCTTCCTCATCTATAATTTACATTTCCTCCTTTGCTTGAAAACTTACTAAGGTTTTATACGTATATAATATTTATGTATTAGACATAAAGTTGGAGATTGAACAAGTCTGTGGGTTATTTACTGAGTACCTTTGAATGTCATTTACAAAATTTTTTTTCTTTTGCTTTGAAGTAACAAATAATACTTGAATTGTTCTCTTTTTTGTTGCATTTTTATAGTAATTTTTTAATATCTTACATTTCAAATAGTACCGCTCTTTACATAACGTTTTGTATCCCAGTTTAGTATCTGGTAGTCTTATGCAGATATTCATATGATGCTATCTTTATGGCTCATGCTTATGTTAATAAATCATAGTTATTCCTCAGAGAGAGAGAATGTATAATTGTAGTCATTGCTCAGAGATAAAGATCAAATAATAGAAGATATCTTAAAAGTAAAACAACGCCTGTAATCCCAGCACTTTGGGAGGCTGAGGCGGATGGATCACGAGGTCAAGAGATCGAGACCATCCTGGTCAACATGGTGAAACCCCATCTCTACCAAAAATACAAAAAATCAGCTGGGCATGGTGGTGCGTGCCTGTAATCCCAGCTACTCAGGAGGCTGAGGCAGGGGAATTGCCTGAACCCAGGAGGCGAAGGTTGCGGTGAGCCGAGATCGCGCCACTGCACTCCAGCCTGGGTAACAAGAGCGAAACTCCGTCTCAAAAAAAAAAAAAAAAAAAGTAAAACAGACTTGTGGGAAGACTCAAGAATATGTAGGGGACCTCAACACCCCATTCTCAGCATTATGTCATCTAGGCAGAAAATAAACAAATAAATCTTGGATTGGCCCTACCAGACATTTTCAGACTATTTCATACAACAGCTACAGAACACACATTCTTCTCATCAGCACATGGAACATTTTTCTAGGATAAACCATATGTTGGGATGCAAAACAAATCTCAACAGAATCGAAACCATATCAAGTATCTTTGCAGATGACAATAGAATAAAAGTAGAAATCAATAACAGGAGGAACTTTGGAAATTTTACAAATATATGGAAATTAAACATGCTCTTGAATGACCACTGGGTCAGTATCGAGTTTTCTCTAAAAACGAAGGGTAGAACTACCATACAATTCAGTAATTTCAGTACTGGGTATGCATTCAAAGGGAAAGGAATTTGTATATCCAAGGATATCTGTGATTGCATGTTTATCATAGCAGTATTCACAACAGCAAAGATATGTAATTAACGTAAATGTCCGTCAGCAGACAGAGGGATAAAGAACATATATATGTACACAATTGAGTGCTAATTTAGCCATAAAAAATGAAAGCATGATATTTGCAGCAATGTGGATGGAACTGGAGGTCACTATGGTAAGCTAAATAAGCCAGGTACAGAAAGACAAATACCACATCTCTTTCATGTGGGAGCTAAAGAAGTTATGTCATGGAGGTAGAGAATAGAATGATAGATACCAGAAGCTAGGAAAATACCAGAAGAGGAAGGGGGGATGAAGAGAGATTGGTTAATGGATACAAACATACAGTTAGATAGAAGATATAAGTTCTAATGTTCAGTAGCAGAGTAGGGTGACTATAGTTAGCAACAACGTTCTTTATATTTCAAACTGGCTAGAAAAGAGAACTTGAAATGTTGCCAACACATAGAAATGTTAAATACTTTTGATGATGGATACTCCAGATACCCTGACTTGATTATTATACAGTCTATACATGTAACAAATGCTCACATGTACCCCATGAATAGGTAAAATATTATGCATCAATGAAATGTAAAAAAATTAAAAAGAAATAGGAGACAAAGGAAATATGAACAAAATCTATCACCCATAGGACTTATCACTTCTTTTGTTTTTTGCATTTCTCAAAAGGTTCTAGAAGGTTAATCTATTAGCCACTTAAAAGTAAATTTTAAAGTTTTCAATTAATTTGCACTTAAATACTGACCTTTCCTACCACTTTTGTTTCAGTTTTGTCATCAGAAGTCACTTAGCATATTCTCTGAAACAGAGCCTTTGCTGACATTTAGTTTAATTTCTTTTTAGCATTTATGGGGAAA
The DNA here is from genome assembly GCF_001604975.1 of Cebus imitator. Taxonomy (NCBI): domain Eukaryota; kingdom Metazoa; phylum Chordata; class Mammalia; order Primates; family Cebidae; genus Cebus; species Cebus imitator. The sequence continues at coordinate 103,319 of NW_016108186.1, read as the reverse complement.
AAGTAACAGGAAGGCAAATAAATCCTTGTGCTTAATAATCTAATTTTTAAAATGTCCATGGAAGAACTAAATGTTCCTTTGAACATTAGTAAGGAAATTCATCTCTTTTGTGGTGAATTCTGGTTGGAATTAGAAATATATCAGGAATGGAGCAGCGTTATAAATATAGAACACTACTTGTGGTTCATATGTAAATGTATACACAGCATTTTTTTCCTTTAGCTTTATTGGATATAGGTTTTAAGTTAGATATACCTTGCAAATAAGTGTAATTTTGATGCCATGATAATGTGCCCTATATAAAAAATAACATTAAATAAGCTCTTCCTTACCGTGTCCCACTCTGTGTGATTATTGTTTATTCTTTTTTGATTTGTTTGTTCAAAGCTTCCTTTGACTCTGTTTACAGATAAACCAGAGAATAACCGAATTCAACAACAAAAAAAGGTAGACGTTGTTATAGTGATCTAAATTTATTTATGGACTATTCTTTTAATTGCAAAGTAGGTTGCCCAGTGAAAGTGATTGCCTGGTTTTTTTTTTTTTTTTTTTTTTTTTTTTTTTTTTTTTTTTTTTTTTTTTTAATGAAATAAAGTTGAAAATTACATTGCTTCTGAGGTGGAATGGTTGGTTCTTTATTTCTGGTTCCACCTTTTTCGTAACAGAACTCAGGAGTGTACTTCCATCCCGGTGTGTCCTTTGACTACCATTCCCCCTGTTTTAATTGGAATCTCTGGATATGTAGCAAGGACCTAATATAGGAAGGAATATACATTTATATGTGATACATTTTTTTCTTTCCTCTCTTAGTTTGCAGTTTCATTTCTTTCTTAGATGAGAGGAAAGATTGGGATGAAGAGAGGACTAAGTGAAATTCTTCTTGGCTAAGAGTGTGCCAAAAAGCAGAAGGACAGTGATGTGACATCTGTTCCTTCAAGTGCAGCTACTGGTCCAGAATGAGAGAGAGATGCTCCATAATGTCAAGATAAGAGCTCTCCTTTCTCTTAGGCATTCTTCTTTCTTTTAGACTTTCATTTTATTCAAGACAAAAGCAGGTGCTCTGAGTAAGCCAGTATTTCAAAGTCCTACCTGTTTTATTCTGCTGTCAGTAATGAGTTGGCTGGAACACGTGGCTTATTCCCTTAGTCTTCTCCTAGGCTTTACCAGCAGCCAGTTTCTGTTTATCTGTTATGGAGTAGAAGAGTTTTAGAGCAGCAGTTTTTTCAAAGTGGTGCCACTCGATTCTTCCCAGCATCCTAGGATCAGTGGAATTAAGGCCAACCTTTAGAGAGTATGCAGTGAGCACAGCATTTTAGAGGATTGGTCTGGGACCGGGGCTGGTGGGAAGTCTCTGCCCTGAGAAGCTTGAGCCAGGTCCTGCAGAATCTGTAGACTGTGTAGTCAGCATGTAATGGACAGCATGACATTCTATGGAATAGAAGTACAACCAAGGTCCCTGTGGATTAGATTATGGTAGTGTGCTAAAGACTTGACAGATCCCTGAGGTAGGATAGTAGGGTAAGCAAATGCTTCAAGTAGTCTTTGCTAACACATATAGAGAAAACCAGAATTTGACAGATCAATAGCCATGTACCAGATGCCAGCAAATTGCCAGCAGATTGATTTGCTCCATCAGTAAAACCACATCTGGTACAGCATCTGCACTCTTTAAAATGCATTGTTTTCTACAAAGCCAAAGAGGCAACTTGAATAGAGATACGGCAGAAGTTATCACCTTCATCTTCCAAGTCCTTGATGGTAACTCTAATCTTTGTTATCTCTACAGGAATAAAATGTTGCTTTTGATTTACTGTTTTCATAGGTAGAAATAGATCGTTCTAGGGGTTTGCAGTCAGCCTTTCCTACCATTATAGCCCTTGCTCCACAGGTTAGAGAAGCACTGAGGGAATCTGCTAAGTTTGTCTGTTCTAACTCTGCATTTCAAAACTGGTACAATAACCATGGCATGAGTTCTGGGATGAGTGGGAGTTGGAACTGAGCCCAAACTTCATTAATCATGTAATTTCCATAAATTCCTGCTCTGAAAAGAATCAGAATAGAATCCATACCATAGAATATGATACTGATGTGGTTTGGATGTTTGTCTCCTTCAAATTTCATGTGGAAATGTAATCCCCAATGTTGGAGGTTTGGGGCTGATGAGAGATATTTGAGTCATGGGGCAGATCCCTCATGAATGTCTTGACACTGTTCTCCCAACAGTGAGTGAGTTTTTGCTCTGAGTTACACAAGATCTGGTTTTTTAAAAGGGTGTGACACCAACCCCTCTCACTCTCTTGTTCCTGCTCTCACCTTTCCCCTTCCACCATGATTTTGAGCTTCCTGAAACCTCATCAGGAGCAGATGCTGGCACCATACTTCTCACATAGCCTGCAGAATTGTAAGCCAAAATAAACCTCTGTTACTTACAAATTACACAGCCGCTTCTTTGAGAAAAATATGTATGTGTGTGTGTGTGTGTGTGTATATATATATATATATATATATATATATATATATATATATATTTAAATGCCAACAAATTTATAAGAAAAAGATAAACAACTCAGCTGAAAGGTTAGCAAAGGACTTGAACAAAAAACTTTACAAAAACATTCAAACAGCCAAAATAAAACAAAAAAATGGAGAATAAATACATAAGTGAATTGTTAATTTTAGGATTTCTAAAAGTTAAGAAAGGAAAATATTCTGTTGATCAGTAAATATACTATTTACATAACTACATTAATACAAACACTACTGTAATTCAAAAGTTTCAAATAAAGATTTCGATAGTACAAAGGGAAGAGAAATAAGTTGGGAAATGCTGTGACAGCTAACTCTACATTTGTGCTTACAGGAAATCAGGAGTTAATATCTATAATTGGTAAACCAAAAAGTGGTTTCTTCTATTTAGATGTATAAAGAATAAATATATGAAAAAAGCTTTTAAAATAATTAAGAATGATTACCTCTAAAAACAGGAATGAGGTAGTGAAGGTTGGGACAGGGTTTGATGATCACCTTAAAACTTATCTAATTATTTTTAAAATTATGTGCATATTTCATGAATATTAAAATAGGTAAACAAAAAATTGATCCCACAAAACATAATGCAAATGAATTTAATTATCAAATATTTATTGGACTATGTGCAAAGCATAGTGGTTGTAGGGAACAATGGGATTAATAAAATCAATGGCTGCCTTCTAGGAGAATAAAGTCTTTGCAGAGAATAAAACCAGTATTTAAAACACTCCAAGAACCACCTGAGCTTGAGAGGTTGAGGCTGCAGTGAGCTGTGATTGTGCCACTGCACTCCAGCCTGGGTGACAGAGTGAGATCCTGTCTCAAAAAAATAAAATAAAGCACTCCAGAGGCAGGTAAAACTAAGGAAAGAGGACCAAGAGAATACTATAACCTCCACTTTCCATAATGTTTACAAAAATGTTTTTGTTTAATCTTTTTGTTAAACTATTTCTTAGAGAAATTGATCATTTATATTTAATAGGCACTGAAAAGTTGATTAGAATCTCTGTGTTCGTGGGCTGGTTTGACAGTGGGTGGGCTTCCATATACAAGGTGATTGGAAAACCTCAGATGTTAGTATCTAGAGGTTTTTTTTCTCTGTGGCTGTTTAGTCACAGCTCTTCAGTCTTCTGCATGGGCAACATGTGCCTGGCTTCTGGCAGTCTAAGAGCAGGATGACAAAAGGAGCTAGGTTCTCAAATTAAATATGCACTCGCTCAACCCTCTGTTTTCAGCCTTGCACTGATATTTTTGAGTGTAGTGCTTCTCAGGTTCAGTTGAGCCACAGAGTTGGGCTACTGAAATGGAGGTACGTGCCTTCACATGGTTGTTCAGAGAGGAGGAGAACTATGGGTGGAGTGGGGTTCCAGTGGCTCCGATTTTCAGCCAGTTTTCCAGTTTTCAGCTCTATCTATACTTTCTGTGGTAACTGGCATCCAGAGATTCTCTAGGGATCTACAGGATTGTTTCAGTTTCTTCAAAGCCCATTTCCCTGAAACTATTGAGAATAAATTGTTCTGTGGCAGTCTGCATTTTTAACCAGAAATTTAGAAACCATTTATTTGCTCACCATTTTCTGTTTAGTACCTGGCACAGAGTAGGTTCTTAAATAAATATTTGATGAAATATTGAATGAATTGTTAGAAGTTTTTATAGTTGTGGGAGGCTTTGATGGTAGAAAGATAATTGCGACTATGCAGACATAACAAGTTAAAAGCCATCTTTTAAATTATGATTTTACTTTGGCTTCATTCTGTTTTTGTTTTGTTCCTCAACATGGTCAAGGAAATGAAATATTTTAAACTGTGTCATAGTGCAGGATGGGTATATGTTTGTTTACTTGGTCAAACAATTTTAACTGTCACATTAGGCTTAAGATACACATTTGTCTATTTATAATTTTTCTGTAGAGGTAGACTTGTATTGAGGTTAATTTATAATTAAGCACAGTCTTTATTCTTAATTATATCTACATTTAGGGTACTTCTGTAGAGACTGATGGTGATTATGGTGTAATCTTCCAACCACCACTTCTCTCTTCCCCTTGGCACCTTTGTGGTTAATAAGATGCCACACTAAGCTGCTGCAAATTGAATATGTAAGGACAGATAAAATCTAGTAAGGGCAAATAAATTAAACTGTAAAATTGAAAGTAAGTAGTAAAGTTGATATTTTGAATGAATAGATAAGGATTCTTCTTTTTATAAAGGCAGCCCTGGACAAAAAAGATGGGACTGTAGAGATATAGGTATGGTAGGGAGTCCCTGATTTGGCTGCATTGCTGGATCTTGGATCTTACAAATGTGATATCCCTACCCATATGCATCCGTAAATGAATGAATGAAATTTTGACAATGACCCTTAAAACCAATGACTAATTCTAAGTCAAAATCATGAGTAAATTGCAATTTTGTTTTAAACTTCTGTGCATTTACTTTCTTCCCCCCAGTCTTTAAAGAGCTTATTAAAGGAATCTAGGCAGAAATCCAGAGACCTCTTTCTAACTATAAAGAGGTTACCTCTCCAGTAAAGACCTACTGAAGGAAAAACCCATACCACAAAATGTGTGAGTAAAACAGCAGATTAACAAAGTCCCTTACAGAAAACTCTAGAATTGCAGATACATGAGTAAGAAATTGGAGGTTAGGACAAGAGAAAGGTGATAAGAAACTTTTTGGAGCAAGCTAACTAAATATGTTTCTAAGTTTTCTCAAATAGATTCTTCATACCCGAACATTTTTCTAGTCATTTCTCCTTTAACATCTTCATCTTTGTTATTTGCTTGACATATTCTGATCAAGTTGCTAACACAAAATAAGATTGGTTTTTTAGGGAGAAGAAAATACAGAAGATACATGTGTACATATCAGAAAAGAAAGGATGAAAGTCGGTGGACTTGGGAGAGAAGACATGAGAAGCAAAGAGAGCTTTAGAAAAATAGAACTTTTGAAAATATGACCAAGACTTCTTACTTATAATTTTTCTTCTCCACTTGAGTAACTTCTCCAGTATGATTGGTGGTGGGGCTTCTAGTAAGAAATTAAAAATGAATGATTTTTTAATTCAAAATCTAAAAATGAAAAAATAGGTGAATTAATGGATAAATAAATAAGTAGACAGCAAGCCAAGAAAATGTTTCAGACCTTCATTGATAATTACCTAGTACTTACTTATAAGGTTGTTAGAATGTAAGTGTGTAATTGTTATGTGTGAAGTAGGAAACCTGCTTTAGGTTTCTTTGCCATCCAGTTTAGTGCTAATGTAAAAATAGAGTAAGAACCTGTACCAAAGAACTATTAATTAATTAAAAAAAATAGTTCTCTCAGGAGAACCAGGTAAAAAAAAAATCTGTATTAACAGTAACTATAGAAAAGCCATGAAAATTAAAATTAACATTTCATTAAAGTGAAAACCACTGGATATATTTTTAAAATTAACAGTAAGATTATAACTTCGGTCTTTGGGGCAGTAACACATTTTGAGATTCCTTGCACTTTTGCTTTATGTATGAATGTCATGAAATTTCCACCATAGTTGGCTAAAGATAAAGTAACAGGACAATATTTTAGTGTTGACTACACTGGAGGTTAACATATTTTTAAAGGGTCAAAAAGAGCAAAACTGATCCTTCATGATGAAAGGCATCCCTGAAGTTAAATGTTATTTACAAATATCATTTCTCATTTACTTTTTATGTTTTGGTTTTGTTTTCAGGCAAAAGGACTCTTGTGGAAGATGGAACTCATTGTCCATTTTCCAGAATGTATTTCCAAGCCCATTAATGGAACCTGATACTGCTGTTCTGTGTTGAAATGCTTGAAGAACACCTGCATCTCTGCTAGCATCTTCCATCCTACTGAAACCATGGTCTTCTCAGCAGTGTTGACTGCGTTCCATACCGGGACATCCAACACAACATTTGTAGTCTATGAAAACACCTACACGAATATTACACTTCCTCCACCATTCCAGCATCCTGACATCAGTCCGCTGCTTAGATATAGTTTTGGAACCATGGCTCCCACTGGTTTGAGTTCCTTGACAGTGAATAATACAGCTGTGCCCACACCACCAGCAGCATTTAAGAGCCTAAACTTGCCTCTTCAGATCACCCTTTCTGCTATAATGATTTTCATTTTGTTTGTGTCTTTTCTTGGGAACTTGGTTGTTTGCCTCATGGTTTACCAAAAAGCTGCCATGAGATCTGCAATTAACATCCTCCTTGCCAGCCTGGCTTTTGCAGACATGCTGCTTGCAGTGCTTAACATGCCTTTTGCCCTGGTAACTATTCTTACTACCCGATGGATTTTTGGGAAATTCTTCTGTAGGGTATCTGCTATGTTTTTCTGGTTATTTGTGATAGAAGGAGTAGCGATCCTGCTCATCATTAGCATAGATAGATTCCTTATTATAGTCCAGAGGCAGGATAAGCTAAACCCTTATAGAGCTAAGGTTCTGATTGCAGTTTCTTGGGCAACTTCCTTTTGTGTAGCTTTTCCTTTAGCTATAGGAAACCCCGACCTGCAGATACCTTCCCGAGCTCCCCAGTGTGTGTTTGGATACACAACCAATCCAGGCTACCAGGCTTATGTGATTTTGATTTCTCTCATTTCTTTCTTCATACCTTTCCTGGTAATACTGTATTCATTTATGGGCATACTCAACACCCTTCGGCACAATGCCTTGAGAATCCATAGCTACCCTGAAGGTATATGCCTCAGCCAGGCCAGCAAACTGGGTCTTATGAGTCTACAGAGACCTTTTCAGATGAGCATTGACATGGGCTTTAAAACACGTGCCTTCACCACTATTTTGATTCTCTTTGCTGTCTTCATTGTCTGCTGGGCCCCGTTCACCACTTACAGCCTTGTGGCAACATTCAGTGAGCACTTTTACTATCAGCACAACTTTTTTGAGATTAGCACCGGGCTACTCTGGCTCTGCTACCTCAAGTCTGCATTGAATCCACTGATCTACTACTGGAGGATTAAGAAATTCCATGATGCTTGCCTGGACATGATGCCTAAGTCCTTCAAGTTTTTGCCTCAGCTCCCTGGTCACACAAGGCGACGGATACGTCCCAGTGCTGTCTACGTGTGTGGGGAACATCGGACAGTGGTGTGAATATTGGAACTGACTCACATTTTGGGTGATGGTTGTTCATTATTGACATTGAATTTTCTTTCGCATACCTTCTCCACTTATACTTTATTGTTTTTTTTTTAATAGGGTTTTTATATGTATGTGTGTGAGCAGTGTAAAGAAAGAATGGTAATTATAGTTGTTACCAAGAATAAACAATAGGAAAGTGATTACAAATATTACCTCCAGGGTTCAATAGAAACCCTCAATTTAGGCTGAGGAGATGGTTCTTTGGTTTTGGAGTTTTTCCTTGACTGATTTATTTTCATAGTAAGAATCAGGATTGTGCTTTATTGAGCCTGCAGTTACATTGAATTGTAGGCATTTTGTATGCTGCTAAGGTATGCTTAGTTGAGTTTATCAATACTTTTTTATTCTGGAAGACACTGCTGCATTTTGCCATCACATTGGAGCCATACGTCTCCATCAATATATATTTAGTTTTATTTTAAAAACTAACCCAAGAAGGTTAGTGACATTTGAAAGATCATTACTATTTACTTTGGTGCACTTTAAGAGACAATGTACAAATTAATTCAGTCTTATTTTTCAGAATTGTTTCTATACATGTGTTTTAGGAAACATGCATTACCATTTATGGGAAGATGGTTTAATAAATGTTTTACCTGCATGTACAGTTGTAAAAGAGAGAATGTAAAATGTAGACAGTTTTCTAAGCACCATAGCAACTCTTCAGAGCAACAGGGAGAAATTGAGGAGATGGCACTCTTGCAAATTTAAAAGGGGAATGTAGTGAGAGGGATGGTGGGTGCTGGTGCAGGCTATGGTGATTCCTTTTACCCAAGGGTTTTTGTGGAGTATATGAAGAAGGGGTTGACATTTATGGGCACCTACTATGTGTCGGGAACTGTGCATCATTTTATCCTCACAGGTTGTGAGGTAGGTATTATTATTTTTTTACATATGAAGAAAGCAGGTCTCAGAGGAATTAAAATCCTGCCCAAGGTTAGTGGTAGAGCTCAGATCCAAAAACCTCTAGAATCCCAGGGCTGCACTGTTCCACTGTGCCACGCAGACGCTTCATTCATTTAGATGTCTCATAGAGGGAATTCTATGCATCCTTTAATTTTTAGACTAAAATATTCTTTTTAAAAATTAGCCTTTATTTTCTTATTACCAAAATAAATATGGAAGCATTACAGAAACACTGGAAAATAGAAAAAAAAAATCACTTACAACTACTTTTTTTGTTGTTTTTTTGGAGACAGAGTCTCACTCTGCCACCCAGGCTGGAATGCAGTGGTGTGGTCATGGCTCACTGCAGCCTCAACCTCCAAGGCTCAGGTGATCCTTCTGTCTCAGCCTCCTGAATAGCTGTGGCCACTCACACGGGTGCGTGCCACCACACCCAGCTAATTTTTTGCATTTTCTTTTGTAGAGACAAGGTTTTGCCCTGTTGCCCAGGCTGGTCTCAGACTCCTAAGCTCAAATGATCTGCCTGCCTTGGCCTCCCAAAGTGTTGGTATTACAGGCGTGAGCCACCATACCTGGCCTACAACCACTTTTTAACTTTTTTTTTTTTTAATTTGCAAAACAAGTGACTGACAGTTATTGAAAAATTAAAGATAGCTATGTGTAGGTCTTGCCTCTGAGGGTTTAGAGGTTTCCAGTTGTCCACTTGTGTTAGTTCTAAGTGTTCTGGGCAGAATAGCATTGTTGCCCCAGTGCTTGCCCTAGCAGAGCTAGAGTTTGTGAACGTGCTCAGATGTTTGTTTCCTACAAAGAAGGGAAAATGAATCCTGGTCTGAGCCTAGAACAAGTTTTAATAGGGCATGTATGGCATTTCAAATTATTTTTCTCTTGCTGACAGTCTGCCCCTAGGGTGCATCTAGGGCCTTGGTCAGCTTCTCTGTTACCAGTGGCTCACTTTATAAAACAGCCTACAGGGATAAGGGCTGAAAGTATAGCCACTTAGGTACATCATTGACTAATTAGGTAAGTTAACCATAGATTTATAGCATCTTTTCAGGATGTTAGTGCTTTGTGAGCCAGTGGAAAAAATAAGCTGCTATTTCTTCATTTGTAAAACCAGAGAAGTGGATTAGATGAATCTCTAATGTCCTGTCAAATGTGCTTTCCTCCATACCAGGGTATAGATACTTGAAGAGCCTAGATGACTTCAGCATCACCCTTTGGTCTCCAGTATTACTTCATTACATTTTACTTCATTAGCTATTTCTAATATTAAATGTCTGAAGAGCTTGTGGCACCGTATCAGGAGCTAGGGTATTGAAAGATTGATGACATCACGAAAGACCTGGGAAACCCTGCTCTTAAGGAAATTGTAACGGTATTGGAACTCATTGTCCAGCTAAATAGCTCTTTGGGGACTCAAGCATATTATTCAACATGTTATTGGGATCATCTTCAAATGATAGTCACCTACCTCTTTAATTTCTAATTTTTATTCACAGGTAAAATTATTTTTGTTCATAGGGAATTTATAGGACATAAGCACTGTAGTAGATACTAGTAGCATGTTGAAGTGTATTATGCTTTCCATTTTCAATATAAACTGGATTTCAAGCAGATATTGATAAGGACATTTTTGATTAGACTTTCTCGGAGGAAAGTCAGCATGATCTGTATTCATCTTACATATTGGTAGGTCATGAAGACTCCTTTGTGGCTGGAGTTGAAACTGAGCTTTGTTTTCTTTGTTCTTATTTTATGGGCAGTCTCTAGGTACTTTCATGCTGCTTAATAGGCCGTGCCTCATTTGGTGAGAGCTCTGGAGTGCCTGCTGAGATGCTCCCTGTTTGTGAACAAAGATTATGAAGGGGTCTTTGTGAGAATTCAGCAACAACACTGAACAGCAGTCCTTTTTACACTGGATAATCTTGATCTGATGGGAGTTTACAAACCGTTTTGAACATTTTTTATTATGTATACATTTTGAAAGCTTTAAAGAATAAGTACTACGGAGCACCTTAAAGAAATGTAGGTGCAAAATCATATGTTGTCTATTGCCCCATATTTTCTTGAGGTGGGAAAAGATACCACTACTAATTCTCACTGCTGACAGGCATAATCAGAAATGGTTTTCAGCTTGCCTGTTTTTCCTTCTGGATAGTCAGAAGCATGAAAAGAGATAATAAAATATTTGTGGTCAAAAGAAAGATGCGAGAGAAATTCCAGATAGTATGGAGTAATGTTATTTCAACTTTAATACGTGTTTAAGCATCCCAAAGGGAGCTTGTTAACAGTCCAGATTTTTGGGTCCCCAGAGGGTCTGTGGTTGAGTCCAGGAATGTGCATTTTTGTTTTTTGAGCACTCTACCTGACTGGCTCAGGTGGTCCCTGGGAAACACTTTAGGAAACATCCCTGTAGAAACTATATCTATTTGAATATCATCTGTTTTATCCCACAATGTTTGTTTTGCATTGTAAGCCATTATCTCCTAGGCATGGGTAATCCACATTGAGAGGAAAATCTACACATCACTGTGCCTAATTTGCTGCCACCTGTGTTTGTGCTGGATCTTGCCAGTGTTAGCTTTATTTTCTCTCAACTGGCAAAATTCTGATAAAGTGTATAGCTTTACAGTAGAGCAAAAAGAGTGACTTAATTGAAAGGCACGACTTTCAGGAGTCTAATTATGCTAATATTTTATTTTACATGTAATTCCCTGAAGAAATGTAAAGATTTATCTAATTCCTATTGCTCTGCCAGTTGTGTTCAATGGAAGCATTGAAGTAAAATTTAAAAAAAACCTTTTTAATCTGTGTATTTCTGTTGCCCATAAAGATACTTAATTTTTTTCTTGATCTTTGTTTTTGTTTATGTGAAAATATTTACATATATATCATTTCTGTATATATCACAGAAAAGTTTTCACTTGCTTGACATTTTATTCTACAATAACTTTAAGTTTAAAGAATGGCTACATTCAGATTTATTTTCAAAACTATAGTCCTGCTAAACTGCCTTCATTGAAAACTCAGTTTTTATAATAAATAAAAAATATCAAAGCACAAGTTTGTTATTGGAGGTAAGTTATATCTGTTGGTAGTAGACCTTTGTAATGAAAATTAATTAATTTTACAATAGTAACTGACCTATATGGGAAAAAGAAAACCACCTTGAATTATGGGTTCTAGTATTTAAATATCAAAAAATATGGTTCTTTGTGCAACCAAGAAAAGAGTTCCTGATAAGAAAATAAATAAATGTTTAACATTTCTAAAGTGGAGTTTTTTTTTTTTTTTTTTTTTTTTTTTAGGACTACTGCATCTCATTTTGAAAAGTTTGTCATGGATAATGAAAAGCTGAATTTAGCTTCAAATTCTGCTGCCTTTGTGTTATTTTCAAATTAGCTCTCAAGGCCTGTGTGCATATAACTGTAGTCTAGTTTGAGTTCTCAGAGTGGTTCAAGATGAAATGGTAAAAAAAAAACTAGTAGTGTAGGGCCAGGCACGGTGGCTCATGCCTGTATTCCTACCACTTTGGGAGGCTGAAGTGAGTGGATCATGAGGTCAGGAGTTGAAGACCAGCCTGGCCAACATAGTGAAACCCCGTCTCAATACAAAAAATTAGCCAGGCGTGGAGGTGGGCACCTGTAATCCCAGCTGCTTGAGAGGCTGAGGCAGGAGAATCTCTTGAACCTGGGAGGTGGAGGTTGCAGTGAGCTGAGATCAAGGCATTGCACTCCAGCCTGGGTGACAGAGTAAGACTCCATCTCAAAAACAAAAAACAAAAAAAAACTAGTAGTAAAGTCAGCACCTGTTAGTAGAGTTATAAAGCTGTTAAACAGTTTTAAGAAATTATGTCTAGGGAAGTGATGAAAATTTTCTGCTGAATTATTTAAAATTAGATTGTCAGTTTGGCAAAGCAGTGATAATGTCTGCTTCTATTTTGATGAAATTATTTCATACTGCATTTCCATTTCTAAAATCAGAGACCTTTCTCTACTTACAAATCCATAGGAAACATTATTTGTATATGAGTTTCAATTTTGTGCCAGTTAAACATGAAGTTTTAAGTCACAGTCACAAAAGAAGATTGATTTACAAAAGCAGATTGTTATTGAATCTACATTTGATGTTTCCTTCTGACACAAAAAGGTAAGAAAGCTACAGCAAAATAGATAATAAAGCAACATGTTGAATTAAAACCATATTCACATCTGCTATGAGAATAATGAGTCCCACTCAATCCGTCCATAATAAAGAGAACCTTTATAGAGCCATTTCTACCTTCACATAAAGGTACAGTCAATTAGATTTAATATAAAAAAGAAAAAGAATAACAGTTGCATGGCTATATCAGTCAAGATTTAACCAGAGAAGCAGAACTAGTAGAAGAGATTAAGATTTATTGCAGAGAATTAGCTTATATGATTGTAGGGCTGGCTAGCACGTCCAAAATATGAAAGGCAGGCTTTCAGGAAGGGAGGACTGGAACTCTAAGGCACAGACTGAAGGTGCTGTCCACAGATGGAGTTTCTTAGGGAAACCTCAGCTCTACTCTTTGGGCCTTTAAACTGCTTGAATCAGTTCATCCAGATTATCTAGGTTAGTCTTTAGTTAATGTGGACTGATTATAGACTTTAATCACATCTACAAAATATCTTAATAGCAACACCTAGATTAGTATTTGATGGAATAATGGAACTATAGCCTAGCTAAATTAACCCATCGGAAGACCATCACAATGGCGATCTTCAAATTTAAAGTATTGTATGAAATAAAATCCTGTGATGCTGGAGGTGATGGTCCAAAAATACAGTCACATAAACCTGTGTTGCATAAGTGGGAGTTTAATAATAAGATGACAAAGTTAAACTTGTTGCAGAGGATGGTATACACATTCTAACTACATTTAATGTGCATAATCACAGGGTACCATTTATTTGCTCTGATTTTCACTTGATTTTGAAACTTCCTTAGAATGGAGTAATAATCAGATGATTAGGTAAACTAATGTCCTTTCTGTATAAGCTTTCATTCTCTGTGATACTTATTAAAGGCAATACTTTTAAGGAATTTGAAAACATTTATAGTTACAACAATATTCTAAGTGTGAAAGTACAATAATAGTACTAATAATAACGGATGCCCTATTTTGGCCACTAATTGTGGTCAAAATACACTTTCAATCTATTTTAATGCACAATATTTTCCCTTTTCTAGCTGAGGTAACTGTTCCCAAGAAGTTAAGTACATTTTTCAGGAATAGCTAGGATTCATATCTAGGTCACCTTCCCCTATTATTCTCTGAAAACAGAATCAAGCCCCTTGTGAGAATAGCTTACTAAATGTCATACTGAATGAATATTACACTTCATGCATCAGATAATCAGCATTAATATCCACATCTGTATTCCAAGATGTGGATATTAATGCTAAACTGAGATTGGTGCAGTCTTGGTTTTAAGTCATGGACTGTATTTGGCTAAGTCATAAATAAAACTATTAGGCTGACTGGGGCCCTGGGAGCCTGGGATACACCATCTCTAACGTCAGAGAGCCTTCACAGAACCTGCTGACTGCAGCAGAAATATTGGAGCACCCAGCTACTTTGTTCAGATCACATGGATCCCAGAACTCCTTTTGAATAGACCTTCACCCTGGTGTATAATTAGGGTTCCATTGTGTACAAATCTGTCTGAAATATTGGGGGTTATCTGTAGTAGCCAGGAATGAGGGAAAGGAGGTGGAGGCGATGAAGATCTGGCAAGGCTGGGTGGGGCCTAAATGGAGGAGGCAGTGTGAGGCTTTCCTGGTCACTGCTGTCCCCTGCACCCTACCCCCTGCTGGAGCCATCTACTTGTGTTCTGGGGAAGGAAAATGCAAAGAGTAAAAACTGCCAAGGACTTCAGCAGTTCCACAGAGGAAAACTGTGAAAGAGCTCACCCTGAGAAGTGATTCTGCCCACAAACTGAGCCCCTTGAGCCACTAAGCAGTGTTTTGCTTACTGCTGCATCCCCAGTGTTGAGTCAGACCTGGGATATGGTAGGCACTCAGTTAATTTTGTTAGTATATGTTGTTTTTATTTTTTTATTTTTTTTAAACAATTAGTGAAGGAGAAAACCAATGTTCAGAAGAATTGGTGTTTGGGGATCAGAATCATACTGGCATCTTCATATATAAATTGACCCAGTGGGACTTCTCTGAGTGTCATTAAATGTCTATCTATGGCTGGGCATGGTGGCTTGCACCTGTAATCCTAGCAGTTGGGAGGCTGAGGCAAGCAGATTGCTTGAGCTTAGGAGTTCAAGACCAGCCTGACCAACATGGTGAAACCCTGTCTTTAATAAAATACAAAAATTATCTGGGCATGGTGGCCTATGCCTGTAATCCCAGCTACTTGGAAGGCTGAGACATGAGAATCGCTTGAACTCGGGAGGTGGAGGTTGCAATGAGCTGAGATTGCACCACTGCGCTCCAGCTTGGATAACTGAGCAAGACTCTGTCTCAAAAAAAAAAAAAAAAAAAGTCTATGTATATATAAATACAGTAACAATCCATCAGTTTAGAATTTGGGATAAGCAGGCACTTTGTATATTGTTTATCTAAGGTGATTAAATCAATTAATAATATAAATTGTTACTGGAGCATATTTAACTGTCAAAGATATATCAGTGCTGAGCAGGAAGTCGGGGTCCTTTGGGTCCCCACATCAGCTTTGAAATACTTGCTGTGTCACAGAACTTTCAACGTGTCATATAATGGTAGCATTTTAAGATACACTTAAACTCATGATTGTTACAAGAATTAGAATTGCTTAATCAATTAAGTAATTGGTATAAAAATCTATCCTGAAAAATGGTGGTACTGTAATTTGTTAGATATATTTGAAAATAATGAGACAATATTTTAAAATTATGTAATCTATCATCTGTTCTGTGACAGAACCTCCATTAGAGGTTTTTGAATACATTATGTCCTAATAAGCAGACAAGGAACTAGTTCTGGGGCAATTAAATGACTTGACCAAATTTTTGCAGCAGTTAGGAGAGAGAGCTGGGATTCAAACCAGACTCCCCAATTCCCAGCTTTAGAGCTCTTTCACTTCACTCGAGTCAGTAAGATTTACTGTCAGAAAGGAAAGGGCTGAAGAGTGAGGTTGCAAGCTTTGGAAAAACTTGTTATCAAATGAGAAGAGGCTAGACAAATGATTCTGGAAAATATCTTAATCTAATAGGTACATTTTAATTAGTAGAAGCAATAATAATGGAACTTTTATAATATTTTAAATAAAATACTTTTTTTAAAGAATTCATCTCCTCCACCTGGTCTTAAACTTCTGAGGGGACCAAAGCTGGCCTTCCATAGCCCACCTGCTCTGGTAAGTATTGCTATCACTTTTACTTTTTTGGACTTATACTGGAAGAACTCTTTGTTCATAGATGCTGGGAGTCCTTGGGAAACTGTCAGCCAGAGACACACCTCCTCTATGTGGACTCATCTCATTAGCAAGGTAACTGCAAATGGCACAGAAGACATTTATCTCTGACAGGAGGGAATAAAGGATTTTTCTTATACAATTTTCCCAAAGGTAATCTCAAAAGCTATGATTAACCTAGACTGAAAGACATCACAATATGTGAATGTGTGTGAAGGCTGCTATTGCCAAGCTGCTATTAGGTTCTACTTGATCTCTCACAAGGGCAAAAGCCTTCTCATGAAAACAAATATACAGTAAAACAAGATGCATACTGAAGGGAAATATAGAAATGTAATCTAACAAAGATGTGATGGCAGTCATCTCTTCCTACCCCTTCACCGAGGACTTCTTATATAGATATAAATGTTTATTGCTACCCATACCTTTCTCCTTTAATTACACTTTCTCTACTACTAGATGCTAAGCTCCTTGAGGGCAGGGCACTAAGCTTGTTCATGGTTTCCCCAGCATTTACCATGGTGGCTCACAGAGAGCAATACCCTCCCAAAGTCTGGAAGTGGACCTTTTGATAATAGAATCGTGCTGGTAAAAACTGGAATAGACTTTTCCAAGCCAAATAAGTTTTTGGTAGCAAGAACTGAGATTAACCCCCATGTCTTCAGTCTCTGGTGAGTCACCAACTAATCTAACCTGCTTCCTGGACTTAAGAGAGAAAGTAATCTAGGGGTTTACTTATGCCATCTAGGCAAGTTTGAATGTTAATGTATAGAGTGAGTAAGATTGTTAATTTGTACTTGCTAAATCTGGCAGCCCTGAGTACTGAACATATGTATATATATTTTTGACCCTATGATTTCCAATTCACACCATGGAGGAGGTCCTCCATTTTACTTATTTATAAGGTGGCCCTGTGACTACATCTTGTGGCTTCAACTAACTATGCTGGGGATCAGGCTTTTCACAGGGCAGAAGGAGAAGATGACTTACGATGCAGCTGAAGAGTGCACATGCAGTTGGACTGAACACCAGCATGTAAGGTGTGTTTCTGTTACTGTTTTGGGTAAGCTCAATGAATGATGATGAGGACATGGACAAGTCATAAGTCATATTCCATAACCACCTCCATCATGGAGATTTGGGTTGGGAAAAACTTTCTGTTGATGGAATTAGATATACATATGTTGAATGCCATTTTGAACACTGGTCACAGATCTTCAGAGTTTAAATCACTTTCACCATAGTTTTGGCAGGACCGTGAACACATTTTTTTCAGTTGTTCTTCCTGATGGGAGCTATAAATAGCGTTGGGGAAGGATATAATTATCACAAAGTAGAAGCTAAAGATAAAAAATATGCTTGAGATTTTTAAAGGAACATTTAGTAGTTATTATTATGTAACATTTATTAAGTATGCTCACTGTGCTCATTGTCTTTGCCAGGAAGAAACTGGGAATAAAAAGTCAATCCAAGATGTGACATTTTAAATAGACTAAAGGTACATACATTAACATGGTGCAAGAACAAACAGCTGGCTTAATAAAAAAAGAAAATTTACAAGAACAAAAAGGCAGCCAAATCAGTCTACTAGTGTATAGAAGTGGGGAAAACTTAAATTTAGCATCAGATCTTTAAAACACTTACCATTGAAAACAAAGATGGATAGCCATGTAAAAACAGGAAACATTGGCTGGGTGCAGTGACTCACGCCTGTAATCCTAGCACCTTGGGAGGCCAAGGCAGGCAGATTGCCTGAGCTCAGGAGTTTGAGACCAGCTTGAACAACACAGTGAAACCCTGTCTCTACTAAAATACAAAAAATTAGCCCAGTGTGGTAGTATGTGCCTTTAGTCCCAGCTACTTGGGAGAATTGCTTGAACCTGGGAGGCAGAGGTTGCAGTGAGCCAAGATTGCACCACTGCTCTTCAGCCTGGACAACAAGCAAGACTCCATATCTAAAACAAACAAACAAACAAACAAAACAAAAAACAACAAAAACCAAGGAAACAAAAAAGTCCCAGGAAACATTATAGTACATGCATGGGGTGGGTAGTGCTGTTTTTAGCAACTACCTCAGACTTTGACATGCAAAACGTGTTTACTTACTCTGCTTAATTAATAAGTTCTAAAATATGCAAATTCTTAATAAAGGTTCAATGTTGGTTGAGGTAAGGTAAGTGTTATAAATAATGATTTTGGTTGTCAGTTCCTGGTTAAGATTTTATTGTTGTTTAAAGCTGTTAGAAATTCACAACCAAATAATTATATTAATGGAAGTCATTTATTTGATGCCTGCTAGGTGATGCAAATACTTTATCTTTAAATATATAATCACTAGTCCTTATAATAACTCTGGGAGGTAAATATTATTTTATTTTATAAATCTTTAAAGCTCCAAGTGGTTAATTGGATTTTAAGAGGCTACCCGACTCATAAAGTGGAAGTACTGTTACTGAAACACCAGGGGTTCCGTCTAAGTCCTGCTGCTTACTATGGAGAAAGCCAATCACTGAGATGAGTATCGCCAGGGAAGAAGGCTCCTAGTGCTACAGCCAAGAATGGGAGATCAATCTCAAATACGTCTCCTTAAGTGACTAAAATTAGGGGCTTATATAGCAGGGAAGAAATGAAACTTCACAGTGGAAAACAAGAATTGGAGAGGGGGGTAAGGAAAAGGAGTTGGTTAACAGGCAGCAGGTAGTTGGTTAGGCAATCATGACAAGTGTGGGGTCTGACATCTCATTGGCCAGATGCAGTGATTAATTGGAAAGCTTCAGTTTCTTGACACTGCCTGGGAGACCTGATGGTTGGCTTCCTCAGAAAGGATAAGACAATGTAAGTTTTTCAAGTTTTAAGACCGTGAGGGTCAATTTCTAGGCTTATTCCAAAAAAAAAAAACCATAAACATCAGTTCTACAGACAGTTGGGCTGATTTCAGAACAAGAATTTAAACTTGTGTCTGTATGGACACTGAAACTCAGGCGTTTTTCACATTGTAGCACTGCCTATCCAACCTCTTAACTGTACTTTTTTGTTTCTTTCACTTTATTTTTTCCTCATTTATGAAGGATTTTCCTTTGGAATCTGATTGTTCCAATCAACCTAACTTGGGCCTCATGACTCATCCTGTTGCCTCTGGTCCTGCTCAACTTGTCCTCAACTCCTCCACTATCTGCTGGCTCTAAGCTTGGTGACCTGTCTACATTATTTATCACTTCTTCATTTCATATACTATACTTCATCTCATATTCATATACATCTCATACACTAGGTTCAGCATTACTAAATACAACTCAGTGCTGGTAATTTGCAGAACTACCACCCCACAATTTCTGACACAGATAAAACATGCATATCCACATTGTGGCCTAAAGTAATGTGTTTCTCATTTGCAAGCAAGAGACACAGGAAATAAATTCAAGATCTTATTAAACATTATTGGCCCTTATATCTTCAGAGAGTAGGGCAGAAATCTAGTCAGGCACGCAGCTCCTGGAGGCCAGGGCAACAGAAGATTTTGAGATCTAAATAATAAAAACAATTGTAGTTTCTTTGTGCTAGGTTATTCCTGGGAAAATTTTCAGACATGGTGACCATCAGAAAGGCAGAAAAGATTTAGATAGTGAGGAGGGACTCAGGCTGGTGAAGTTCTTACTCAGGTCTTTATTAACTGAAGGCCAGATACCACCTTTCTTAGAAATGCTAGCTTGACCACAAGGGTATCTGGAGGCCTGTGGCTCTGGTTATGAAGTTCTGATTCTCAGAAGCAGAGCCTCATGGAAATTTGGCCCTTTCTGTAGCCTGGGTGCTTACCTGCGTGCTTTTAATATAATTCCAGTGGCTGACAAATAGTGCTATGGATGTTAGAAGGGTTAGGAGTAACACTAGAGTAAAAGCAACAGTTCCTTCCACTTCTGGAAAGGAATCCATTATCCACAAGGGTATACTCAGCAATCACGCCTATGACAAAAATTAAAATCTGGGACATGGGATATGGTGAGTGCTAGGAAGTGAACCATGAGAACACTGTCACTGTGGGGAAGATATATAGCTTTTCAAATGCTGTCTTGACCTAGTTTGGGCACCCTGGTTAGAGGCTGGCCAGTTGCCCTTCTTGAGCAGCTGATAAAGTTCATACCCACAAACACCTTCCCTATCAGGCTTTTATTTCCGAAGTCACCCATACACCTCACCTTCCCTAATTCCCCCAGTCAGACAACTAGGAAAAGCTCTTAGGCTCCAGGGCTCACTGGACTAGCCACACTAACCCATCTCAGGTCTGCATACCCTGCCTCACCCCTGAACAATACACAAGAGAAGCTTCAGCCCGCGATTCCCCTTCTCTGTCTGCCCTGTGACAGATCCCAGTATAGCCTCCTGTGGCATGACATGTACTCTTTTGGGAACTATTAGTAGCATAAATTATCTTTTCAATGGCAATCATCTCCTGATCTGTTGGCCTTACCACACATAAATACTAATAAAATCTATTACAACACAAGTGCACACGAAGGCTAGATGGAAGAATATGGGAAATGACCCAAGAATTTGTAAACCTTAAGAAATGGACTTTACAAGAATAAGGCCAGTATGTAAAGGCCTCAGGAAGTTAATTGGGTGCAGAGCTGGCTTAAATGTGGGGGCTGAAGTTCTCTGGTTTTGCATAGTTCTTTTATGCCTTCAGATCTCTCTCTCTACCGTCATTTGAAGAAAATAGACCTCTGTTGCCCTCACATCTCCTCTGCCCTTGTTCTATACCATGTGCTCTGATTGTCTTCATGCTCTGTAACTTGACTTGCTCACTGACATTCTGGCTAATGTCTTATTACTTAATCTCTTGTGAATGATGTCCTCCCTTGACTCTGACTTTTGGGGCTATTTTTTTTTTTTTTTAGCAGTTTTGCTTCTTTCTTAAAGGAATTAAAATTCTCTCTCTAGCCATGCTTCCTCAGGCTGCCTTGGTAGGTCTAAACATTATTTTAGGTATATCACCCTGACCCCACAAATGTGACATGAACCTCAATCTGTGTATTCATTAAAGTAGTGATAGCTTTTGTGACAATAAACCCCTCAAATCAATAGCTTAATATAAGAATAGTTTATTTCATTTCCAAGTAACAGTCCAATTCAGATGTTCCCAGTTGGTGCCTATAAGCAATCACCCAAGGATTCAGAATGATGGAAGCTCTAGTATCTTCAGCATGCAGATTCCAGTATATTCCAATCTACAGCTAGTATTCCAGTATATAGCTATATTCCAATATACAGCTAGTAATAAAAGAGATATCACACCTGGACCTGGAAGATTTTTATGGGCCAAACTTGAAAATGGCCTCCATCACTTTCACAAAGATTCCTATGGATAGAAGCTGGTTATGTGGATACACCTTTCTGCAATGGAGGCAGAAATGTGGTCTAGCTTGTGTGACCCAGATGAAAAGAAAATGAGTTTCGGTGAAAAGAAAGCCCTTTCTGCACAGTAGAGCCAACAGTGGCCACTTTGTGGCCACAGCATCCCAAAGAAAGAAAACCTTCACCTGAGACTGTGAGTTTCCCTCACTGTTTGATAGTAGCCCAGGAGAGTTAGCCTGTGTACAGCTCCAGCTTCCATTTTCAATCCATGCCAGAAAGATTTCCTCTGACACAGTTGAGGTCCTCAACTTCCTTATGACACTGATGAGCTCTGTATCCCAGGATGTGAAATTTATGGATGAGGCAGAAGGACTGACAGTCTTGATATCTTGGCAGAGAAGAGAGACAAACAGATGAACAATCCCACAGTCATGACCAAGCAGACTTTCCCCAGATTGGCATGAGGATTTTTCACAATATTTCAGGCCATATTAGGCAATCCCACCCAGGCACCAAGTGCCTTCACATCCATCTGCTGCCTCTACTGGGGCATCAGTTAATGTGTTGCTGTATCTTGAAGTTCTGGTTGCTGGCACAGATTTTATTCAGGGGCAATGAGAACCAGAGTGTTTGACACCAGGAAGGCTTTCCAGACACGTCTATGATTTATTACTCTAGGTCACAAAGTCAGTTGTCTGTGTATAGAAAGTCAACTGACCAGCCAGTCATATCTTCTCATTGGCTGAGGGCTGGACATAAACTATGTGAGTGGAGGAAGTATGCTGCTGCCATATCACAGCACAATCAGTGGGTCCATTTACAGTTATACCCCAGGGAAATCAGCTGCTTCTGTAAATATTACCCTCTGTCTATTCAAGGTGCCCTTGATCTGATGATTTGTAAATGCTGTAGTCCGCTCTAGTAAGTGCAACTGCTAGTTTTCTTCTTGTCTTTCCTAGCTCATTCTTTTTTTCTTGTCTTCTTCCCTCTTTTAACTGTTCTGATAAGACAGTGCACATTGAGGGCTCATAGAATCCAGGTGGACTGGACACAGTCCTATAAATTGGTAGTTGAAGAAAATCCTGTCCTCTGGATACTGGTGCATAGGCCCAGCTCCTTTGTTTAAGTCTGAGTAAATACCACTGATTACCACTGATGAATGCACACAGGGTGGGGCTTATGACTCAGAAATGTTTGGGTAGAGGATCACATGGAACTGGTACTGGAGGTCAGCTGCAATAAACAGGCATCCATATAAAAATGCACCTTAGACATCCTATGTGTCTCATGGCCCTCACATTTGTGATGAGTCATAAATGAGATTTTCTAATCTTCTGAGCTCATTTCTTAATTCTTCCATTTATGATTTCATTTTACTTCCAGGATCTGATGCTCGGCTCTAAATTTGTTGTATTTTCTTGACTATAATTCAAATTATGCCTCTGGAATCATGGCTGCAAGTATCCTGGGAAGATATTTCACCTGGCCCAAGATTTCCTCCAGTTTCCTGTACACCACCCAGACCTTAATCTGCAGTTCTACTTCTGAGGCTTTCTGGGATTTAGGAACTAGGGTTGGTTAGAAAAGATAATTTGAATCAATGGGACAAACTCTCAATGAAAGTAAATGTCCTAAGTTGTCTATGTCTCAGGTTCTTTTACTGCTAAAGTACTATATTCGAAATATTTGGAATATAGTTGGAAAATCCCTATTCTGCTTTCTGGGAGGTTCTCTCTTGTCCATTACTTTCCATGGCTACACCTCAGATGGGCATTGGAGAGAGTGAGTCTTCTAAGCGTTATCTCTAAGGAATCTACTTTGGGTTAGTAAAATTTCAGTGTTCTGGGAGTTGATTTAGAGCTCAAGCAAAACAACTTCCTTATCAATTAATGAGGGCTCCTACCCACAGCCTCCTTTTCTATTCCCTGAGTTTCAAGGGCCAGTAACTAAAGGTCAAACATTATGTCAAGGCATAGTTCTTGAATTGTGAAACTGGGCATGGAAATTTCAATCTCTTTAGCAGCCAGCCTTGCCTTTGTCTCAGGCATTGGCTGGCCTTGTCTTGTCTTGTACTTGGCCCTCAACCAAATGGCTTCTGCCTAGAGATAAAATCAAGCAATACCTACGGGAGGTGTCACCAATAATTTTCCTCTTTGCCCTAGGCTACATCCTAGCTTCTTTGCAATCAGGTTAGTTGAGTTTGTCAGTCCTGGGGTGCATAACTGCAGATAGTTGAGGTGGAACACATCTCAATTTCCTCCCTGGGAATGACTTCTTTCCAGCTTTCCAGCATGATTGTTAAATGACAGCATAGTGTGCCATTTTCTACCCCAGGTTTCATTTCATTGGATTTTTAGCCATCTCAGATTGTGGACCCTTAACGGAAATGGTCTCTAATAGCATATCTGTAATTTTCATTCCATTCTCTTTTCAGATGGGCCAGTTTCAGTCTAAATCCAGTATTTTCTTGGTAGGACATTACTGAAGGCCATAAAAAATAACACTTTGGGCTCCCAATTTTTTTTTCTATCAAGTCTTGTGTTGAGGAAGTTACAGGAGGCACATAGTATCAGTTGCAAGATACAACTAAATATTTCACTACTCCTTAACAAGGATTGCCAGCCTCCCTGCCCAAGACAGAAAGTCCTTGTTACTTTCGCCACAACTTTGCCAATTCCATCTTTTTAATTCATCTTTTATACTACCCCACTTCCAATAAGTTTTGCTTTTAACATGCTGGTAGGGCCCTTTCCATTATAAGTAACAGAAAATTAACCAATCTGTTTGGGCCAGACAACATGCTCCATCCTGCATTCCAGAAGTGTGTAGGCTAAAAGAAAGTGAAGGAGTGGGTGGCTTCTTAGAGATAGGTTGGGGTACAATTATTAGAGATAGTGATTATCTGGGTTACTAGCAGGGAATGTGTAAATTCGCAGCAACCTCAATTCCTGACTCCTCAGAAGAAAGAACTGGACTAAGGGGCATAAGGCAGAAAAAGAGACCAAGGCAAGTTTCAGCTTAGGAGTGGGAGTTCATTTAAAATTTTTATGGCTGGGAGTGGTGCTCACACCTGTAATCCCAGCACTTTGGGAGGCTGAGGCAGATGGATCACTAGGTCAAGAGATTGAGACCATCCTGGCCAAGATGGTGAAACCCTGTCTCTACTAAAAATACAAAAATTAGCTGGGTGTGGTGATGCATACCTGTAGTCCCAGCTACTCGGGAGGCTGAGGCAGGAGAATTGCATGAACCCAGGAGGTGGAGGTTACAGGGAGCCAACATCATGCCACTGCACTATAGCCTGGTGACACAGTGAGACTCCATTTCAAAAACAAACAAACAAACAAAAAACCTTTATATTAGGAAAGAAAGGAAATTACACTGGGAAAAGACCCAAATGGGCACTTTGAAGGTCATGTGTCCTGTTTTACCTTGATTCTAGGACTTTATATGCTGGCCTCCTTCTGTCATCTTGCTTCTCTGTTCCCATGATTCTCCCCTTAGGGTGGGCTGCCTGCATGTGCATGCCCTCCTTGCGCTTGGGAGGTGAGCGTGCATAGTGTGTTTACTTGAGTTGTGCACACGCTCACCTGAGGCTTTATTTCTCTTTCTAGTGAAGGATCTTACTCTGTTGTTTTCTCTTAATACTTATGTTCAAGCTCACTCACGCAATTCCTGAGATTTTATTGGAAGTTGCTGATTACCAATTTCAAGTGTTTTTATTCTGTCGAGAAATTGCCTCTCCGTGGCACCTGTGACCAACTATCATTTTAGTGTGACAACTACCTAGTCATCTCCCTGGCACTGGCTGCAACCAATGATCATTTTTAGAGAGGTAGTGTGACAACTGCCGGACCATCACCTAATGGTTGCCTCACATTCCTGGCGGGTGGGGGAGCCCTCTCCTCTCCTTTCCTGCTCATGCCTGACTACTCACTGTAACACAATGGTTAAAATGATGGTCTGTAAATATTGGGTCGTCAAAAACCAGCACATTTCCAAACCAAGCCACTGAATGCTCTTGGAAAGAATAATACTACACAATCCTAAAGACTGGTACCACTTCATGTTCTCCAACTTTATTCGGACCTCAGCATTACTCGGCAAACTTTTTACATTGCCCTGGTCAGCTCTTTTTATAGGCTCCAAAAGTGATTATTTTTTAACTCTCATCAATTCTTCCTAACTCTCCTTCAGCTTCAGCAGACAACCTTGCTTCTGGATGCACCATAAGGGCAAGCAACATTTTTTGATATCGTACTCTTTATATAGTTACTGGGATTATGTAGTCCTTCAAGAAATATTGAATCAATTGCTGAAATATGGAAATACAGCTATTGGACAATGTTAATAATGTGAGTTACTGTTGTAAATAAGTGTGCTATGGAGTAGATTAGTGTTGAGGAAGGAACATAAGCTTTGAATTGCAGCAGATGTGGGGTCAAGTCTTGACCAGTTGTTTACTCTGAGCCTTTATTTTCTCATCTGTGAAAGAAAGGGAAGACAATATAACCTTCATTGTTCTTCAGGGATTTGGAAATAAAGTGAAGTTTATAAGGCACCTGGCAGACAGAGCTCATTCTGTTAATGGTAGTTAGAATTACAAATAGTGAGGATAGACTTGTATCCCATATGATAGCTTATTTGTTCATCTCACCAACAGTTGCTGCAAGGGAACTAAGAAATTTTCCCTGAATTCTTTCTCATTTTCCGATAATTTAATAAATATTTTCTTTAAAGGAAAAAATTACAAGATGTGGATATCTTACCCTATTATTATGTGACATATCTTACTTTTTTCACCATGATGATTTCAGTTCACTGTATCTGAGCCCTCTCTGTATTAATGAGAAGCTAGGAATTGTTACAGTGATGTGAAAAATAAAAGAAAATTATAGTTTTGCCTTGATTACTGAGATAAGTCCCTCCAAAAAGGGCTGATTTGGATTTTCTTTTAAAAACTCTCTTCCTTCTTGTTATAAAATGAAAACATTTGTATTATAAAAAATCTCAAAGATGTTGCAAAACACAAAATATTTTTAAAAATCCGCTGACAACTAACCTATAAATAGCCTTAGTCTGTTTTTTTGTGAATGTGTATCATTGTTATATAAAACAGAAATCAAATTCTTTATTATTATTATTTAAGAGACAGGGTCTCCCTCTGTTGCCCAGGATGGAGTGCAGTGGTGCAGTCATAGCTCACTGCAGCCTCTGGGCTTAAGCCATCTTCCCACGTAAGATGCTAGGACTACAGCTGCATACCCCCACGCCCAGCTATCCAGCTATATACATACATACATACACACACACACACACACACACACACATGTGCACACACATACGCATTCACACACACACACACACACACACACACACACACACACACACATGCACACACACACACACACACACACACACACACACACACACACACACACACACACACATATGTAGTAGAAACGGGTTCTTCCTATGTTGTTCATATTGGTCTCAAACTCCTGGCCTCAAGTGATTCTCCTGCCTCAGCTTCCCAAAATGCTGGGATTACAGGTGTTAGCCACTGTGCTTGGCTGAGAAGTCAGATCCTAATATTGTTTTAATTTGCCTTTTACTCAATAACAGTGCCAATCAGTATTGCTTTACAGTATTACATAAAATGCTGTGATGAACACCCCTGAACATATTTACTCACATTCGTGAGTTTTGTGGGTTTCACTTGTTTGTTTGACATAAGTTCCAAGGCATTGAATTGTGAAGTTCAGAAGGCAGTCAGTCATTTTTGAAATTTTGGACTTATTGTCAAACTGCTGTTTGGAAAAGTTGTATGAATTTATATTCACTGTAGCAAATGCCTATGTCCTAATTGAAGACTGAACTCCAAAATTAGTTTTTAATTTTTATTTTGGCAAATGAAAAATGGAGTGTATTTCAAAATGCTTTTCTTTGATTGTTAGTGGACCAAGCAATATTTCATGTTTATTAGCCTCTTCTATTTCTTTACTCGTGAACTACTTTTCCCATTTTTTCTGTCTGGGCATTTGTCTTTTTCTTGATAAGTTGTAGGAATTTTCCCAACATACAGCAGATGTAACCTTGGCATTGGTTTCTCTAGGATCTGGCCATTGGCATTGCTTTCAGTTCTTTAAACATGTCACATGTGTTGGCCTTTGTGTCTTCATATGTTATTAGTAAAAAATTCATCTTTAAGAAGTTTGACTTATCCAGGTCAGAACTAGCATGTCAGACAATTGCCATAAGCTAACAAGAATTCTGATGTGCCTCGATTCTTCCTTTAATGGAGTTATAAATGATTATAACTTTCTAGTGAAGTTTTATGGGTCAGTGCAGAGTGAGAAGAATACAGTGAAATTCTGGTACAAACGAAGTAACCTTTATTTTACTTATTTAATTTAAGTCATAAATTTGGATTTTGTAAAGTTTCTCTTCTTCACGTCTTAAACATTCCTCAGGGTGGTCTTCTGTAAGCTTCCCCACCCCACTTATCAATGGCAAATCCTTGCTATCTGTTTCGAAAACATAGCACTGTGTGTATTTCCCTTTTCATAACACTCTTCACAATTAGAATTTCTTTTTATTGCTTTCCTTCTGCAACAGTGTAAACACTGTTAGGGTAAAGACATGCTACCATTGTTCACTGTTGTTTGACCATAGCCACAATTTCTTCTTTTTCTTTGCTAATGGAAACTTGTTCAGATATTCACCCCTGTAGTCCTCAGAAGAGGCCATCCTCACACCCCACTCTCATAGTAGCTTGATTGATTTAAATTTTCCATTTTTTTTCTTTTGCTAATTGGGTTATCATGATTAGGAGTGTGATACAGCTTGGGCTGATGAAGCACAAGGAAATATTTCCTGAAAGCATTTCCTTCATCTCCTGGGGTAGCTTCCAAAAAGAGGCAGCTCATATTCTGGAGATGGAGTTACACCTCAGAACTCAGCCTCTTTATCCTTCATACTGAGGGTGAAATCAATGCACAGGTGTCACTCCTGAAATGCACATCACAGCTGACTTCTGGTTATTTGTGACAATAAATGTCCTTATTTAAGCCAGTTTTAATTGGATTTTCTATTACTTTAGCAAAGTGCACCATATCTAATATATCTAATCAGTCCCTACACTGAACAAATACTTAATGAATTGAATCAAAAATTCTTTCTCATATATGATGCATGTGTCTTCCTTAGTGTATTCTGTTTTATCCCTTATATTTTGTTTTGTTGAATTATAAGATAATAAACATTTGTTTGCAAAGGTCAAAGCAATATAGCAATGTGACAGAAAACTTTAATCTCTACTTTCTTCTTTCTAATTACACTTTCCTGAGGTAGCTAATGCTAACCTTTGGCTGGATGTACCTGTGTATTTTTCTCTGTGCTCATAGAGATTTACAAACTTCTATTGTGTTCAGTTTTGCTTACTTGCTTATTCATTTTACAAAAATAGAGTTATGGTATATATATTATTGTACAGTATCTTTGTATTTTTTTTCAAATTAATAGATCATGGCTGTTTTTATGGGTTGGTCTACCTGGATACAACTCATTCTTCTTAATCACTGTATACCATGGATGATTTCTTTGCATTTCTGCTCTGGTTAAATGTTTCTCATAGAGTTTTATTCAAAACATTTAAAAAATATAAACCTGAACCTTTAACTGTTTACTCTTTGACTGTTCACTTTATGTCTCCAAATTTGGGGCATAAGAAGAAAATAGTAGATAGCCTGCACAATATGGCATAACCCCATCTCTGCCAAAAAACAAAAATGAAAACAAAAAATGAAAATTAGCCAGGCGTGGTGATAGCACATGCTTGTAGTCCCAGCTACTTGGGAGGATGAGGTGGGAGGATTGCTTGAGCCCAAGAGGCAGAGGTTGCAGTGAGCTGAGATTATGCCACTGTACTTCAGCCTGTGTGACAGAGCAAGACCTTGTCAAAGAAAAGAAGAAGAAAGAGGGAGAGGGAGCAGAGTGGTTGATGAAATGACTTAGGCAGTGGGAAGGATGTGTTAAGGAATCTAGCTTACAAGTTTGAGATTTAAGATTTATTTTTCTTTTCTTTCTTTTTTTTTTTAAAGCAGGATGTTTTTTTCTTATGCTTATTGTGGTAACTGGAAATTTGTTCTTTGTGCTCTTTGTGAGAAACCGTACCTGGAGAATAGCCTCAGGGAGATTTTTTGGCTGCAGGCAATAAAGTAATGCGTTCACAAGGGACCCAGAAATTAGATGAAAATCAGAAAGATCTAAGATTTTAATCCCAACCCAGAAAATCAGGACTGGTGTTTTTCCTTTGAAATGAAAATTTAACTCTTAGGTATGCTAATTTATTTATTATCATTGTGGGATATACCTTTTATTTTTTGATAGCTCTATTAAATACTAATTTTTGCTGATTGGGGATAGCTTAATTCCTTGTTAGTAGATATGCTATAGTTGAAAGGGTGAGTGGTAAATGACTTTATAAGGATCCATTCTTCTCCCTACCTCCGTTTAAAGATACATAAGAAGATAAATCAGTGATTTTAAATTGAGGAAAAACTAAAATTATCTGACACACTTATGCTCAAGGTGACATACAATCAGAATTTTTAACAGTTTTCCTAAGGAACAGTTCATTCTCGGCCACAGCAAAATCTAATTTCAGAGGCAAAGAAAGAAAGAGAGAGATGGGATGATCTGAATCAAATTGGACAATATAATAAGGGTAAAATGTGGGTAGTCACAACATTTCCAAGCAATTTTTATCAGCTAAATAATACCAAAGAGGACCAGACAGAACATCCTGTTACAAATTAACCTATAAGGCAGATGGATAAAGGTGGCTGTGGTTTCTGTATAAGTTCAAAGCACAGATGAAAATGAGCTCCTCCAGGTATCATAATTTTAGACTCCAGGAACCTGTAGTTTTCTGAGGTTAAAAATATTGCAAAAGTCTAAAGCTGAATTTTTCCCAAGGTAACTCAACTCAGCTTGCCTGAGTATATAGCCACCCAAGGCTTAGGGAGAGTAAGCATTGAGTTGCTCACAGAGTCACTGAAAACAAAATCAGAAACAATTAAAAATAGATGAACAAGTAGACAAAAGGAGAGGAAGAAAACCTTTTTCTTTTTATTCTTAAGATAGTTATAAACATTTGTGTTATCTTAGTTTTGGATTTTTTAAGTCATGATGAGCTAAGTTTCATTTTGTGTAACACATCTTTTCCTGTGTGGAATATACTGGCAGTCTTCCATGAGTGGAGTGATATAGAGAGAAGTTTAAGAACATAGGGAAACTCTCTCCCTTGTACTAAATAGTTCTGTATAAGGAATTCACTAAAGGTGAATGGAAAAAGGATACCAATGATATGATTTAGAGTACATTTGGATTTTTAAAATATAATGGTTTCTGCTCTGTAAAAAGTAATATTTTAAAATAATGTTTCAGGTAATTTTAGTTAGCTCTTTGGGTGATTTAATTTTTTTATTTCTTTGAGACAGTGTCTTGCCTTGTTGCTGAGGCTGGAGTGCAGTGATATGATCTTTGCTCACTGCAACCTCTGCCTCCTGGGTTCGAATGATTCTTGTGCTTCAGCCTCCTGAGTAGCTGAGATTATAGGTGTGTGCCAATATTCCTGGCTAATTTTTTGTATTTTTAGTAGAGACAGGGTTTCACCATGTTAGCCAGGCTGGTCTTGAATTCCTGGCCTCAAGTGATCTGCGGCCTCAAGTGATCTGCAGCCTCAATCTCCCAAAGTTCTGGGAATACAGGTGTGAACCACCACACCCTGCCTCTTTGGGTGATTTGATTGCAGCAATAGGGGCCCATAAATTGCTTGGAAGATTACGTTTTGAGTATTAACTTCTACTTTAATTTAAAGGCTCCATGTCTATTTAGTTTCAAAGCAATTATTAGCAACAAAAAAATCATCCTTAAGAAGTTTGATTTAACCAGGTAGCAATTAGCATGCCAGACAATTGCCATAAGCTAAAAATAATTCTGATGTTCCTTGACGCTTCTCTTAACAGAGATACAAGTTTCTAGTGAAGTTTTAATTTTTTTCTAATTTAATTTAATTTAATTTTAAGTTCTGGGGTACATGTGCAGGGTGTGCAGGTTTGTTACATAGGAAAATGCGTGCCATGGTGGTTTGCTGCATCTATCAACCCATCACCTAGGTATAAAGCCCAGCATGCATTAGCTATTTTTCCTAATGCTTTCCTTCCCCTGACACTCCCTCTCACAGGCCCCAGTATATGGTTTATTTCCTCTCTGTGTCCATGTGTTCTCATTGTTCAGGCCCCACTTCTAAGTGAGAAGTGTTTGGTTTTCTCTCCCTCCATTAGTTTGCTGAGGATAATCGCTTCCAGCTCCATTTATGTCCTTGCAAGGGACATGATCCCTTTCTTTTTATGGCTGCACAGTATTCCATGGTTTATATGTACCACATTTTCTTTATCCAGTCTGTCATTGGTGGGCATTTGGATTGATTCCATGTCTTTGCTATTGTGAATATTGTTGCAATAAACATACACGTGCATGCATCTCTATAATAGAATGATTTATATTACTTTGGATATATATCCAGTAATGGGATTACATGGTCAAATGGTATTTCTGGTTTTAGGTCTTTGAGGAATCGCCACACTGTCTTCCACAATGGTTGAACTAATTTATATTCCCACCAACAGTCTAAAACCACTAGTATCAATAGCTGATTAGACAAAGTGCAGCAAAGGATCCACTTTGTTTCTCTGCAGCTTCAATAGCATCTGTTGTTTCTTGACTTTTTAATAACTTCTGATGGATGTGAGATGGTATCTCATTGTGGTTTTGATTTGCATTTCTCTGATGGTCAGTGATGTTGAGCTTTTATTCATGTGTTTGTTGGCTGCATAAATGTCTTCTGTTGAGAAGTGTCTGTTTATATCCTTTGTCCACTTTTTAATTGGGTTGCTTGATTTTTGTATTTTAAGTTCCTTATGGATTCTGGATATGAGACCTTTGTCAGATGGATAGATTGTAAAAGTTTTTGTCCATTCTGTAGGTTGTCTGTTCGCTCTGACGATAGTTTCCTTTGCTTTGCAGAAGCTCTTTAATTACATCCCATTTGTCAATTTTTGCTTTTGTTGCAATTGCTTTTTCCATTTCGTCAAGAAATCTTTGCCTGTGCCTGTGTCCTGAATGGTATTATCTATATTTTCTTCTGGAGTTTTTATAGCTTGGGGTTTTACATTTAAGTCTTTAATTCATAATGAGTTAGTTTTTGTATAAGGTGTAAGGAAGGGGTCCAGTTTCAATTTTCTGCATATGGCTAGCTGGTTATCCCAGTACCATTTATTAAATAGGGAATCCTTTCCTCATTGCTTTTTGTGGTCAGGTTTGTCGGAGATCAGATGATTGTAGGTGTGTGGTCTTATTTCTGCATTCTTTATTCTGTTTAATCAGTCTATGTGCCTGTTTTTGTACCAGTACCATGCTATTTTGGTTACTGTAGCCTTGCAGTGTAGTTTGAAGTCAGATAGCATGATGCCTCCAGCTTTGTTCTTTTTGCTTAGGATTATCTTGGCTATATGAGCTCGTTTTTGGTTTTATATGAATTTCAAAGTAGTTTTTTCTAATCCTTTAAAGAATGTCAATGGTAGTTTAGTGATAATGGTATTGAATCTATAAATTACTTTAGGCAGTACAGCCATTCTCATGATATTGATTCTTCCTATCCATGAGCATGGAATGTTTTTCCATTTGTTTGTGTCCTTTGTGATTTCCTTGAGCAGTGGAAATATAGTTATTCTTGAAAAGGTCCTTCACTTCCTTTGCTAGCTGTATTCCTAAGCATTTTATTCTCTTTGTAGCAATTTTGAATGGCAGTTTATTCATTGTTTGACTTGCGCTTGTCTGTTGTTGATGTATAGGAATGCTTGTGACTTTTGTACATTAATTTTTTATACTGAGACTTTGCTGAAGTTGCTTATCAGGTTAAGAAACTTTTGGGCTGAGATAATGGGGTCTTCTAGGTATAGGATGACATCATCTGAAAATAAAGGCAATTTGATTTCCTCTCTTCCTATTTGAATACCCTTTATTTATTTCTCTTGCCTGATTGCCCTGGTCAGAACTTCCATTACTATGTTGAATAATAGTGAGAGAGGGTGTCCTTGTCTTGTGCTGATTTTCAAGGGGATGCTTCCAGATTTTGCCCATTCAGTATGATATTGGCTGTGGGTTTGTCATAAATGTCTCTTAATATTTTGAGGTATGTTCTTTTAATACCTAGTTTATTAAGAGTTTTTATCATGAAGGGATGTTGAATTTTATTGAACGAATTTTCCATCTATTGAGGTAACATATAGGTTTTGTCATTAGTTTTGTTTATTTGATGAATCACATTTGTTGATTTGTGTATGTTGAACCAGCCCTGGGATCAGGGATGAAGCCAACTTGATTATAATGGATAAGCTTTTTGATGTGCTGCTGGATTTGCCAGTATTTTATTGAGAATTGTCATATTGATGTTCATCAGGGATATTGGCCTGAAATTTTCTGTTTTTGTTATATCTCTGCCAGATTTTGATATAAGGATAATTCTGGCCTCATAAAATGAGTTAGGGAGGAGTCCCTCCTTTCCAATTGTTTGAAATGGTTTCAGAAGGAATGGTACCAGCTCCTCTTTGTACCTCTGGTAGAATTCTGCTGTGAACCCATCTGGTCCTTGGCTTTTTTGGTTGGTAGGTTGTTAATTGCTACCTCAATTTCAGAACTCAATTTTGGTATATTCAGGATTCAACTTTTTCCTGTTTCAGTCTTGGGAGGGAGTATGTGTCTAGGAATTTATTGATTTCTTCTAGGTTTTCTAGTTTATTTGCATAAAGGTGTTTATAGTATTCTCTGATGGTTGTTTGTATTTATTGTAAGGTCAGTGGTGATATCCCTTTATCATTTTTTTGTTGGTGCCTATTTGATTCTTCACTTTTTTCTTTTTTATTAGTCTAGTTAGTGGGCTGTGTATTTTATTAATTGTTTCAAAAAAACAACTGGATTTGTTTTCTTTTTTTTTTTAATTGTACTTTAGGTTCTGGGATACATGTGCAGATCATGCAGGAATGTTCCATAGGTACATACATGGCAAGGTGGTTTGCTGCCTCCATCCCCCTATCACCTATACTTGGCATTTCCCCATGTTATTTCTCCCCAAACTCCCCACCCATCACTGTCCCTCCACTAGTCCCCCTCAACAGACTTCAGTGTATGATGTTCCCCTCCCTGTGTCCATGTGTTCTCATTGTTCAACACCCACCTATGAGTGAGAACATGGCAGTGTTTGATTTTCTGTTATTGTGTCGGTTTGCTGAGAATGATGGTTTCCAGATTCATCCATGTCCCTACAAAGGACATAAACTTATCATTTTTTATGGCTGCATAGTATTCCATTGTGAATATGTGCCACATTTTCCTTGTTCAATCTATCATCGATGGGCATTTGCGTTGGTTCCAGGTCTTTGCTATTGTAAGCAGTGCTGCAATGAACATACATGTGCATGTCTCTTTATAATAGAAGGATGTATAATCCTTTGGGTATATACCCAGTAATGGGATTGCTGGGTCAAATGAAATTTCTATTTCTAGGTCCTTGAGGAATCGCCACACTGTCTTCCACAGTGGTTGAACTAAGTTACACTCCCACCAACAATGTCCTCTCCAGCATGCAGATGTCCTTTCCAGTTTCCAGATTTTTTGATGATTGCCATTCTAACTGGCATGAGATGGTATCTCAATGTGGTTTTGATTTGCATTTCTCTAATGACCAGTGATGATGAGCATTTTTTCATATGTTTGTTGACCTCATGTATGTCTTCTTTTAAGAAGTGTCTGTTCATATCCTTCACACACTTTTGAAAGGGTTTGTTTTTTTTTCTTGTAAATCTATTTTAGTTCTTTGTAGATTCTGGATATTAGCCCTTTGTCAGATGGTAGATTGCAAAGATTTTTTCCCATTCTTTTGTTTGCTGGTTCACTCTAATGATTGTTTCTTTTGCTGTGCAGAAGCTCTGGAGTTTAATTAGATCTCATTTGTCTATTTTGGCTTTTGTTGCCAATGTTTTTGGTGTTTTAGTCATGAAGTCCTTGCCTATGCCTGTGGCCTGAATGGTTTTGAATAGATTTTCTTCTAAGGTTCTCATAGTGTTAGGTCTTATGTTTAAGTCTTCAATGCATCTGGAGTTAGTGTAAGGTGTCAGGAAGGAGTAGTTTTCCCCAACATTATTTATTAAACAGGAAATCCTTGGGAGAGAGATCCAACATGGCCAACTAGCAGCAGCTCAGGATTGCAGCTCCCAGTGAAGGTGCAAGGAGTGAGTAGACGCCAGACTTCTAGACAAATTTTTGTTGCGTACGGACCAGGAGATTAACAGTGGAGGAGCCCCACAGGTCGCCAGCATGACTCTTTTGGCTGGTGCGGCTGTTTTGCTGGCATCCCGGTGCAGCAGTTCTCAGTGCAGGGTATGCAGGACTGGGTGCCCTTTTGGTTGGCGTTTGGAGCTCTGGGAAGGCAGAGTCACCCATTCAGCTGATTGAAAAGGGGACTGAAGCCTGGAGCCAGACTGGGAGACTCCGGGCAGAAAAGCGCCACGAATCTCAGTGCTGCTGCTTCAGCTGGCGCGGTCACCACACAGGAAATTGCATAGATCCCAGCACCTTTTTCGTGGGTGACTGGGGCACCTGGGAGAGAATCAACCGTTCAATTAGGAAAATAAAAAAAGGGGGCTCCGAGGAGGGGAGCCAAGTGATCGGGCTCAGCTGGTCCCACCCCCACAAAAAAACAGCAATTGGAAACGCTGATGGTTGAGAGTTTCACAGCAAGCACAGCTGAACCTGGGAAGGTCCAGCTCTGTAGGGGAGGGGCGTCCACCTAAGGAAAACAAAGAAACAGAAATAACATCACTACCAACAAGCTGGATGTCCACTGAGAGACCCAATCTGAAAGTCAGCAATTACAAAGATGACAGGTGAATAAATCCACAGAGATGGGAAGAATCCAGCACAAAAAGACTGAAAACATCCGAAATCAGAATGCCTTTCCTCCTTCAGGGGATCGCAGCTCCTCATCAGCAAGGGAACAAAGCCTGATGGAGAATGAGTGTGATGAATTGTCAGAATCAGGCTTCAGGAGGTGGATAATAAGAAACTTCTGTAAGCTAAAAGAACATGTTCTAACCCAATGCAAAGAAACTAAGAACCTTGAAAAAAGGTTTGACTAAATGCTAATGAGAATAGACAATTTAGAGAGGAATATAAGTGAATTAATGGAGCTGGAAAACACAATACGAGAACTTTGTGAAGTATGCACAAGTTTTAACAGTTGAATTGATCAAGCAGAAAGGATATCAGAGGTCGGAGACCAACTCACTGAAATAAAATGAGAAGACAAGATTAGAGAAAAAAGGGTAAAAAGGAATGAGCAGAATCTCCAGGAAATATGGGACTATGTGAAAAGACCTAATCTACGTTTGATAGGTGTACCTGAATGTGATGAAGAGAATGAATCCAAGCTGGAAAATATTCTTCAGGATATTATTCAGGAAAACTTTCCCAACCTAGCAAGGCAGGGAAATATTCAACTCCAGGTAATACAGAGAACACCACAAATATATTCCTCAAGAAGAGGAACCTCAAGGCACATAATCATCAGATTCACCAGGTTTGAAATGAAAGAGAAAATGCTAAGGGCAGCCAGAGAGAAAGGTCAGGTTACTCACAAAGGGAAGCCTATCGGACTCACAGCAGATTTCTCCGCAGAAACCCTACAAGCCAGAAGAGAGTGGGGGCCAATATTCAACATCCTTAAAGAAAAGAACTTTCAACCAGAATTTCATATCCAGCCAAACTAAGCTTCATAAGTGAAGGAAAAATAAAATCTTTTGTGAACAAGCAATTACTCAGAGATTTCATCACCACCAGGACTGCTTTATAAGAGCTTCTGAAAGAAGCACTACACATAGAAAGGAACAATCAGAATCAGCCATCCCAAATATATACCAAAAAGTAAAGAGCATCAACATAATGAAGAATCTACATCAATTAATGGGCAAAACAGCCAGCTAGCATCATATGGCAGTATTAAACTCACATATATTATTATTAATCCTAAATTTAAATCGACTAAATGCCCCAATCAAAAGACACAGAGAGGCAAATTGGATAAAAAGCCAAAACCCATCAGTATGCTGCATCCAGACCCATCTCACATGCAAGGATACACAAAGACTCAAAACAAAGGGATGGAGGAAGATTTACCAACCAAATGAAGAGCAAAAAAATAAATAAATTAATTAAATAAAATAAAAAGCAGGAGTTGCAATTCTTGCCTCTGATAAAATAGACTTTAAAGCAATAAAGATCAAAAGAGGCAAAGAAGGACATTACATAATGGTAAAAGGATCAATACAATAAGAAGAGCTAACGATCCTAAATATGTACGCACCCAATACAGGAGCACCCAGATATATAAGGCAAGTTCTTAATGACTTATAGGCTTAGACTCCCACACAATAATAGTGGGAGACTTTAACATTACATTGTCAATATTAGACAGATCAATGAGACAGAAAATTAACAAGAATATCCAGGACTTGAACTCAGACCCAGAACAAGTAAACTTAATAAACATTTATAGAACTCTCCGCCCTAAATCCACAAAATATACATTCTTATCAGTACCACATCACACCTACTCTAAAAGTGACTACATTAATTGGAAGTAAATCACTCCTCAGTAATTGCATAGCATTTCACAGTTTTAAATGAAATATTGGTTGGCTGCTTGTTTGTTATTTTCCGCCCTTATTCCTTCCTGTCTCCATTGTTAAGCACAATTATTGGCATAAAAGAGGTTTTCAATACCCATTTTTAGACTGCATTCCAGCCTGGGTAACAAAGCAAGACTCCCGTTCTCTCTCCCTCTTCCTCTTACTCTTTCTTTCTTTCATTCTTTTTTTTCTTTCTCTCTCTCCTTCCTCCCTCCCTCCCTCCCTCCCTCCTTCCTTCTTTCTTTTCTTTTTTTTCTCTCTTAAAAAAAAAAAACAACAACTCTGAAATACCTAATAGCCTTCCTCCCATCTCCTACTCAATCTGTTGTGTCATCTTTTTGTTTTTTTTCTGCTTTAAAAAAAAAAAAAGGAAATCCTTTCCCCGTTGCTTGTTTTTGTCAGGTTTATCAAAGATCAGATGGTTGTAGATGTGTGGCATTGCCTCTGAGGCCTCTGTTCTGTTCCATTGGTCTATATATCTGTTTTGGTACTAGTACCATACTGTTTTGATTACTGTACCCTTGTAGTATAGTTTGAAGTCAGGTAGCCTGATGCCTCCAGCTTTGTTCTTTTTGCTTAGGATTGTCTTGGCTATGTGGGCTCTCTTTTGGTCCCATAAGAAAATTTAAAGTGTGTTTTCTAATTCTGTGAAGAAGGTCATTGGTAGCTTGATGGGGATAGCATTGAATCTATAAATTACTTTCGGCAGTATGACCATTTTCACACTATTGATTATTCCTAACCATGAGCATGGAATATTTTTCCATCTGATTGTGTCCTCTCTTATTTCCTTTAGCAGTGGTTTGTAGTTCTCTTTGAAGAGGTCCTTTACATCCTTTGTTAGTTGTATTCCTAGGTATTTTATTCTCTTTGTAGCAATTGTGAATCACAGTTCATTCTTGATTTGGCTCTCTTTAAGTCTGTTATTCGTGT
The DNA here is from genome assembly GCF_001604975.1 of Cebus imitator. Taxonomy (NCBI): domain Eukaryota; kingdom Metazoa; phylum Chordata; class Mammalia; order Primates; family Cebidae; genus Cebus; species Cebus imitator. The sequence continues at coordinate 64,187 of NW_016108186.1, read as the reverse complement.
ATAGGAATGCTTGTGATTTTTTCACTTTGATTTTGTATCCTGAGACTTTGCTGAAGTTGCTTATCAGTTTAAGGAGATTTTGGGCTGAGACGATGGGGTCTTCTAAATATACAATCATGTCGTCTGCAAAGAGTGACAATTTGACTTCCTCCTTTCCTAATTGAATACCCTTTATTTCTTTTTCTTGCCTGATTGCTCTGGCTAGAACTTCCAGCACTATATTGAATAGAAGTGGTGAGAGAGGGCATCCTTGTCTAGCGCCAGATTTCAAAGAGAATGCTTTCAGGTTTGCCCATTCTGTATGATATTGGCTGTGGGTTTGTCGTAAATAGCTTTTATTATTATGAGGTACGTTCCATCGATACCCAGTTTATTGAGAGTTTTTATCATAAATGACTATTGAATTTTGTCGAAGGCCTTCTCTGCATCAATTGAGTTAATCATGTGGTTTTTGTCTTTGGTTCTGTTTATGTGGTGAATTACATTTATAGATTTGTGTATGTTGAACCAGCCTCACTTTCCTGGGATGAAACCTACTTGATCGTGATGGATAAGCTTTTTGATGTGCTGTTGCATTCGGTTTGCCAATATTTTATTGAAGATTTTTGTATCTATGTTCATTGTGGATATTGGCCTGAAATTTTCTTTTAAAATTGAGTCTCTTCTGGGGTTTGCTATCAGGATGATGTTGGTCTCATAAAATGATTTGGGAATTATTCCTCTTTTTGTATTGTTTGGAATAGTTTCAGAAAGAGTGGCACCAGCTCTTCTTTGTACATCTGGTAGAATTTGGCTGTGAACCCTTCTGGACATGAACTTTTTTTGGTTGGTAGGCTATAAATTGCTGCCTCAACTTCAGCCCTTGTTATTGGTCTATTTAGGGTTTCAACTTCTTCCTGGTTTAGGCTTGGGAGGGTACAAGTGTCCAGGAATTTATCCATTTCTTCCATGTTTACTGGTTTATGTGCATAGACTTGTTTGTAGTCTGTTCGTAGTTTGTATTTCTGTGGAATAAAGTGGCAATATCCCCTTTATTATTTTTTATTGCATCTATTCAATTCTTCCCTCTTTTCTTTTTTATTAATCTGGCTAGCGATCTGTCTATTTTGTTGATCTTTTCAAAAAACCAGCTCCTGGAATTATTGATTTTTTGAAGGAATTTTTATGTCTGTATCTCCTTTGGAGCTCTTCCAATTTTGATGATAGAATGTCAATTTTAGATCTTTCCCCACTTCTCATGTGGGCATTTATTGCTATGAATTTTCCTCTAGACACTGCTTTAAATGCATGCCAGATATCCTGGTCTATTGTGTCTTCATTCTTGTTGGTTTTGAAGAACATCTTTATTTCTGCCTTCATTTCATTGTTTATCCAGTCAACATTCAGGAGCCAATTGTTCAGTTTCTATGAAATTGTGTGGTTCTGAGTTAGTTTCTTAATCTTGAGTTCTAATTTGATAGCACTGTGGTCTGAGAGACAGTTTTTTATGATTTCCGTTCTTTTGCATTTGCTGAGGAGTAATTTACTCCCAATTATGTGGTCAATTTTAGAGTAGGTGTGATGTGGTGCTCAGAAGAATGTATATTCTGTGGATTTGGGGTGCATAGTTCTGTAGATGTCTGTTAGGTCTGCTTGGTCCAGATCTGAGTTGAAGTCCTGTATATCCTTGTTAATTTTCTGTCTCCTTGATCTAATGTTGACATTGGAGTGTCAAAAGTCTCCCACTATTATTGTATGGGAGTCTTAGTCTATTTCTAGGTCATTAAAAACTTGCTTTATGTATCTGGGTGCTCCTGTATTGAGTGCATATATATTTAGGATTGTTAGCTCTTCTTGTTGCATTGATCCTTTTACCATTGTGTAATGTCCTTCTTTGTCTCTTTTGATCTTTGTTGGTTTAAAGTCCATTTTATCAGAGACGAGGATTGCAACTCTTGCTTTTTTTTGCTCTACATTTCCTCAGTAATCTTCCACTATCCCTTTATTTTGAGCCTGTATGTGTCCTTCCACCTGAGATGGATTTTCTGAATACAGCACATCCCATGGGTCTTGACTTTTTATCCAAGTTGCAAGTCTGTGTCTTTTAATTGGGGCATTTAGCCCATTTACATTTAAGGTTGATACTATGTGTGAATTTGATTCTTCCATTTTGATGCTACCTGGTTGTTTTGCCCATTAGTTGACACAGTTTCTTCATTATTTCAATGGTCTTTACCATTTGGTACATTTTTGGAGTGGCTGGTATGGGTTGTTCCTTTCCATGTTTAGTGCTTCTTTGAGGAGCTCTTGTAAGGCAGGCCTGGTGGTCACGAAATCTCTAAGCAATTGCTTGTCCGTAAAGAATTTTATTTCTCCTTTGCTTATGAAGCTTAATTTGGCTGGATATGAAATTCTAGGTTGAAAATTCTTTTCTTTGAGGATGTTGAATATTGGCCCCCACTCCCTTCTGGTTTGTAATGTTTCTGCTGAGAGATCCACTGCGAATCTGATGGCCTTCCCTTTGTGGGTAACCCGACCTTTCTCTCTGGCTGCTCTTAGCATTTTTTCCTTCATTTCAACCCTGGTGAATCTGGCGATTATGTGCCTTGGCGTTTCTCTTCTTGAGGAATATCTCTGTGGTGTTCTCTGTATTTCCTGGACTTGAAT
>NW_016108186.1:22214-61195 GCF_001604975.1 Cebus imitator | reverse complement strand
CATGTTCTTTTAGCTCAGAGAAGTTTGTTATTACCCACCTTCTGAAGCCTGCTTCTGTCAATTCATCAGACTCATTCTCTATCCAGCTTTGTTCCCTTGCTTGTGAGGAGCTGTGATCCCTTAGAGGAGGAGAGGCATTCTGGTTTTTGGTGTTTTCATCTTTTTTTGTGCTGGTTTTACCCATATTCATGGATTTATCTACCTTTGCTCTTTGTAGTTGGTTACTTTTGGATGGGGTCTCTGAGTGGACGTCCTTTTTGTTGATGATGAAGTTATTTCTGTTTTTTAGTTTTTCCTTCTAACAATCAGTCCCCTCTGCTGCAGGACTGCTGGAGGTCGACTCCAGACCCTGCTTGCCTGGGAATTGCTGTGGGGGCTGCAGAATAGTAAGGGTTGCTGCCAGGTTTTTCTTATGTTGTCTTTATCCTATAAGGGTACCCACCAGATGTCAGCCAGAGCTCTCCTTTATGAGATGCCTCTTTGGATATATGGGGGTCAGGGAGCTGCTTGTGGTGACAGTCTGTCCCCTATCAGAGCTCAAGTGTTGTGCTCGGAGCTCTATTGTTGCATTCAGAGCTGCTGGGCAAGTACATTTAAGTCTGCTGCAGTGGTACTTATAACCACCTCTTTTCCCAGGTGCTCTCTCCTGGAAAGGTGGGGCTTTATTTATAAGTTCCTGACATGGTACTGCCTTTTTTCAGAGATGCTCTGCCCAGCAAGGAGGGAGTCTAGTCACACTCTGCCAGCAGGGGCATTGCTGAGCTTCCACGGGCTCTGCCCGGCTGCTGTGTAAACTTCCTTGTGGATCTGTTTACAGAGGTACAGTTAGAACTGCCTTGATAATGGTGGTCTGCCGCAGTAATGGTGAACTGCCTCAGTAATGACAGACTGCCTCAGCAATAGCAATTGCCTTGGTAATAGTGGACTTCCTTGGTAATGGTGGACTGCCTCAGTAACAGTGGATGTCCTTCCCCCTACAGAGCTGGACGGTCCTGGGTCCTGCTGCACTTGCTGCAAAACTCTCAATCCAGAGTGTTTCAGATTACTAGTCTTTGTGGGGTTGGGACCTGTTGATCCAGATCCCCTGGCTCCCTGCTTTCACCCCCTCTTTTTCAGTTGTTTGAGCAGCTCTGTCTGCCAGGCATTCCAGGTGCCAGTTGAAACAGCCACCCAGATTTGTGTGCGATTTTGTGCAGAAATCCATGAAGCCAGCTGAAACTGCCATGTTGGAAACTCCTGGCGCTTTTCAACCAGGGAATCTTCTAGTCTGTGATTGGTAACAACTGCAGGAGAAGTGCATAATCTGAATTGGAGTGCTAGAGTGGATGGAAAAGCCCCTGATGGCCTCCTTTGGGTAGGGAGGGGGTCCTCCGGGGATTGCACTTCCCGGATGCGGCAGCTCCCTACCCTGCCTTGGCTCACCCTTCTTGGACTACACCCACTGTGCCACCAGTCCCATTGAGATGCACCTGGTACCTCGTTTGGAAATGCGGTGATCACTCCCCCTCTGCGTTGCTCTCTCTGGGAACTGTACTGCAGAGCTGTTCCTATTCAGCCGTCTTGGATCTTGGCTCAGATTTGTTGATTTTTTGAAGGTTTTTTTGTGTCTCTATCTCCTTCAGTTCTGCTCTGATCTTGATTATTTCTTTTCTTCTGCTAGCTTTGCTGTTTGTTTGCTCTTGGTTTTCCAATTCTTTTTTTTTGAAACAGAATCTTACTCTGTTGCCCAGGGTGGAATGCAGTGGCACCACCTTGGCCCACTGCAGCCTCAGCCTCCCAGGTTCAAGCGAATCTCCTGCCACAGTCTTCTGAGTAGCTGAGATTGTAGGTGCCTGCCACCACGCCTGGCCAACTTTTGTATTTTTAATAGAGATGGAGTTTCACTATGTTGGCTAGACTGATCTCACCATATTGGCTAGGTTGGCCAACTTTTGTATTTTTAATAGAGATGGCTTTTCACCATGTTGGCTAGGCTGGTCTTGAACTCCTGACCTCAGGTGATCTGCCTACCTCAGACTCCTAAAGTGCTGGGATTACAGGTGTGAGCCACCATGCCCAGCTGGTTCTCTGGCTCTTTTAGTTGTGATGTTAGGATGTTGATTTGAGATCTTTTTAGCTTTTTGATACGGGCACTTAGTGCTATAAATTTCCCTCCTAACACTGCTTTAGCTGCATCCCAGAGATGCTGGTATGTTGTCTTTTTGTTCTCATTGGACTTGTTGATTTCTGCCTTAATTTCATTATTTACCCAGGAGTCATTGATGAGCAGGTTGTTCAGTTTTCATGTAGTTGTGTGGTTTTGAGTGAGTTTCTTAATCTTGAGTTCTAATTTGATTGCACTGTGGTCTGAGAGACTGCTTATTATGATTTCAGTTCTTTTGCAATTGTTGAGGAGTATTTCACTTCCAATTATGTGATCAGTTTTAGAGTAAGTGCCATGTGGTTCCAAGAAGAATGTATATTCTGTTGTTTTTGGATGGAGAGTTCTGTAGATATTTATCAGTTTTAATTGATCCAGAGCTGAGTTAAAGTCCTGAATACCTTTGTTAATTTTTTGTTTCAATTATCTAATATTGACAGTGGGGTGTTAAAGTCTCCCAGTATCATTGTGTGGGAATCTAAGTCTCTTTATAGGTCTCTAATAACTCGTTTTATGAAACTGGATGCTTCTGTATTGGGTGCATGCATATTTAGCTCTTGTTGAATTGAACACTTTACCATTATGTAGTGCCCTTCTTTGTCTTTCTTTATCTTTGTTTTATTAGAAACTAGGATTGCAACCTCTGTTTTATTCTGTTTTCCATTTGCTTGGTAAATTTTCCACCATTCATTTATTTTGAGCCTATGTGTGTCTTTGCACGAGATGGGTCTATTGAATATGGCACAACAATGGGTCTTGTCTTTTTATCCAGCTTGCCATTCTGTGTCTTTTAATTGGGGCATTTATTCCATTTACATTTAAGGTTAATACTCTTATGTGTAAATTTGATCCTGTCATAATGCTGAGTGATTATTTTGCAGACTTGTTAATGTAGCTGCTTCATAGTATCATTATTCTGTGTCCTTCAGTGTGTTTTTGTAGTGGCTGGTAATGGTTTTTTTTTTTTTTTTTTTTTTTTTTTTTTTTTTTTTTTTTTTTTTTTTTTTTTTTTTTTTTTTTTTTTTTTTTTTTTTTNTTGTCATGCTTAGTGCTACTTTCAGGAGCTCTTGTAAAACAGGCCTGGTGGTGACAAATTTCCTCAGCATTGCCTATCTGAAAAGGATTTTATTTTTCCTTCACTTAATTTTGCCAGATATGAAATCCTAGGTAGGAAATTCTTTTCTTTAAGAATGTCAAATATTGGCATCCCCCAATCTCTTCTGGCTTGTGGGGTTTCTGCTGAGCAGTTTGGTGTTAGTCTCATGGGCCTCGCTTTGTAGGTTACTTGGCCTTTCTCTGTGCCTTCCCTTAACATTTTTTCCTTCATTTTGACCTTGGAGAATCTAATGGTTTCATGTCTTTGGGTTGATTTTCTCATGGAGTATCTTACTGAGGTTCTCTGAATTTCCTCAGTTTGAATGTTGGCCTGTCTTGCTAGGTTGAGGAAGTTCTCCTAGATGATATCATGAAATATGTGTTCCAAGTTGTTTCTATTCTCCCTGTTTCTTTCGGGTACCCCAGTCAGTCATAGGTTTGATCTTTTTACAGAATCCCATAGTTTTCAGAGGTTTTGTTCATTCTTCTTCCTTTTTTCACTAATTTTGTCTTCCTGTCTTATTGCAGCAAGATAGCTTCAAGCTCTGAGATCCTTTGCCCTATTTGGTCTATTCAGCTATTGATATTAGTGGTTGCATTGTGAAGTTCTTGTGTTGTTTTTCAATTCCATCAGGTCATTTATGTTCCTCTCTATAAACTGGTTATTCTGATTAACAGCTCCTGTAATGTTTTATCATGGTTCTTAGCTTCTTTGCATTGGGTTAGAACATACTCCCTTAGCTCAGTGAAGTTCATTATTACCTATTTCTGAAGCCTACTTCTGTCATTTCATCCACGTCAGCCTCAGCCCAGCTCTGTGCCCTTGCTGGAGAGGTGTTGCAATCATTTGGAGGAGAAGAGGCGCTCTAGCTTTTTGAGTTTTCAGTTTTTGTGTGTGTTGACTTTTTTTTCTTGTTTATTTTTTTCTCATCTTCATGGATTTATCTACCTTTAATCTTTGAGGCTGCTGATCTTTGGATGGGGTTTTTGTGGGGTCTTTTTTATTGATGTTGTTGTTGTTGCTTCCTGTTTGTTTTTCTTTTAACAGCCAGATCTCTTTTCTGCAGTTTATTGGGGTACCATTTGGGACCCAGTTAATTGGGCTTCCTCTCTTACCTGGAGGTGTCACTAGGGGAGGCTGAAGAACAGCAAAGAGGCTGCCTCCTCCTTCCTCTGGAAGCCCCATTCCAGAGGGCCATCAAGCTGCTGCCAACTGGAACTCTCCTGTATGAGGTGTCTCCCGACCCCTGCTGGGAGGTCTCATCCAGTCAGCAGGCACAGTATCAGGAACCTGCTTAAGGAAGCAATCTGTCTGCTCTTTGGCTGAACATATTTGGCTCCGCTGGGGAGAATTCCCCTTGTCTGGACTGCCAGCAGGCAGGAATAACTAGGTCCACTGAAGTGTGAGACCTCAACTGCCCCTTCCCCCAGGGGCTCCTTTCCAGGGATATTAGAGTTCTTTAGGAAAACCTGTGGCTGGAGTTGCTGCAATTCCTGCAGGGAGGCCCTTCCTGGTGAGGAGGGATGGATCCAGGTCCTACCTAACAAAGCAGTCTGGCCATGATCTGCCACAGCCACTGTGCTGCACTGTGGGGGATTCCTCTTGGTCTAAACTGCCCCATCTTCCTGACACCAGCAGAGGAAAATGGCTGACTGGAAGCACAGTGATGGTGGGCACCCCTCTGCCACAGAACTTGGTAATCTTAGGCAGTGTCCAGCCTGCTGCTGCTGGCTGCATCCCAAGCGGGTTGCACAGCCCTGTGCTTAGGATCTATGGCCCTGGTGGGGTGCGGTCATGAGGGGATTTCCTGATCTGCAGGATGTACAGATCTGTGAAGAAAGCACTGTGGGTCTTGCCAACTGCCTAGTCAGTCCCAATGAGAGAACCTTGATACCTCAGTTGATGAAACAGGATTCACTTGCCATTTTTGCTCTTCTCTAGTGAAGTTTTATGAGTCAGTGCACAGTAAGAAGAATTCAGTGAAATTTGGGTGGAAATGGAATAAACTTTCTTGTACTTACTTATTTAATTTGAGTCATAACTGGATTTAGTAGAGTTTAAATCATATTTTTGGAATATTTAAAGGATTTAAAAGTGAAGATAAAATAGTTTGAATATATATTTACACTCATTTTATTTATATATATATGCTTATTAATTAATTTAGGTGATGATACAATACACACAATTTGACAAAATAAATTAAGGAAATACAAGGAAAAGAAGGATAGGGTAATAGTAAGAGTTGGGAGTAGTGAGCACACAAATTCCATGTATGGGTCACAGCTTCGAATCTGAGCTTCCTTATATACAACTCAGTGAGGGCCATATAACCATTTATAAGAGTTTTGGGTTCCATAATCTAAGCAAAATTCAGTCCTCAATGGAACGCTTAGGGTTTTCTGGGGAAATTTATTTCCCTTTTAGTAGTCTTAAATTGTTATCTGTAATGTAAATGAAATAAATAATCTCTTTATTGAGTTGGTGTGAGGATAAAAGTATTACCAATGTAAAGTGTGAAGTATTAATATTATTTTCGCATTTTTAAAAAATCTTTATGGTGAGAGGCAGTATGGCATAATGAATTTTATATCATCTTCAAAGTTAGATCTGTGGTCAGATTTGTATGGTTTTAGACAATTTACTTAATATTCCTATAGTTTGGTGTCTTCTGAGTAATTGTGCTGCCTTCTAGTATTGTATAATGTTTAGAAAGGACAATGTAGTCATATTTTCTGAATGGAAATAAAAACCTGAAAACTCTCAATAGGCAAAGCCAAAAGATAGTTGATATACAAGGAAAAAATATTTGCCACTGACATCACAAACATGTAACTTCCTTACTATATAAAGAGCTCCTAAAACTGTGAAAAAAAAAAAAAAAAAAAGACCAGCCGCTACACAGAAAAATGGTTAAAAGACAGGAGTGGGCCAGGTATGGTGGCTCACATTATTTGTAATCCCAGCACTTTGGGAGGCCAAGGCAGGCAGATCACCTGAGGTCGGGAGTTCGAGACCAGCCTGACCAACATGGAGAAACCCCGTCTCTACTAAAAATACAAAATTAGCCAGGTGTGGTGGTGCATGCCTGTAATCCCACCTACTTGGGAGGCTGAGGCAGGAGAATTGCTTGAATCCAGGAGATGGGGTTGCAGTGAGCCAAGATAGTGCCATTGCCCTCCTGCCTGGGCAATGAGAGCCAAACTCCATCTGGAAAAAGAAAAAGGCAGGAGTGGATAGATTACAGAAAAAGAAAAAAATGTCCATAAGTGCCGAGACCAGCTCAGTCGTGGATTTCAACTCAGGTGGTACTGAGGAATTAAGAAACAGACACAAAGATAGAGCACAAAAGTGGGAAACAGAGTGGGATGTCCGGGGGCTGACAGCATTTTACAGCTGAGAGCCCAGAGCAGACTCTGACCCACATATGTATTCTTTGTGAACAAGTGATTATTTTTAATAAGCAGATGTTCAGTGTTTTTTCATAGAATAAAGATAAACAGGCAGATAGTGCCTATTCACAACTAAAATAAAAATAAGCTAGAAAGCACTCTTTGCAAGTCAGCAATAGGGACAAGGTCATGTATTCTGTGTTTTGGGAACTGGTTTAACTAGTACATGACTGGTACACATTGCTTACTATTCTATAACGCCTTGAGCAGTTTTCTGCCTGGGAATGGCTTGGTGTTCCTTGCCATCGTTTCTTAGTAAACAATATGTAATCCATCACACACACGTCAAGACCTTTTCCCAGCCCATAAGCATGTGAAAAGATGCTCAGCTCCACTCATAGTAAGAGAAATAAAAATGAGATAACATTTCTCACTGTCACATTGGTGGAAATTGAAAAGTTTGACAACACACTGTGCCAGTGAATCATATATTGCTGCTGGTGGCAAATGTAGCATAGCACTACTGTGGAGGAATATCTGGCAATAATCACCAAAATTATAGATGCACTTTACTCTTTGCTCCAGAAATCTCACTTCTGGAAATCTATTTTACAGATCTACCTACTCAATTACAAAATAGTATGTGTATAAACTCATTATGGCATTGTCTCCAATAGCAAAAAACAGGAGATATTACCAGTGCTTACCAATAGAGAGCTGATTCACCACACAGTGGAGCGCTATGCACTTATGAAAAGAATGAGGACATTCATAAAATGCTGGTGTGAGATCTCCGGACTGTATTACTATTAATGGAGAAAGTAAGGAGCAGCATTGTATATATATTAAACTAACAAAGATGAAAAAGTAAAAACAAAAATCTGTAATTATTTATATTTCTATAAAGATACTTTGGAATGGTAATCAAGAAACAAATAAAAATGGCTACCCATAATGGGTGTAGGGACAAGGTGGACAGGAATGAGGTGGAACTAAGACTTCTCAGGGTATACTTTTAAAAAACGTTGCATTGATTTTCAAACCTTGTAAAAATATTATCTAGTCAGAAATCATTACATGTGAATACATTTGTAAAGTAGTTAGCCCTTTACTATGTAACCTTATGTCTCTTTCTCCTAGGGCCCAAGAAAATGCCTTGGGAAAATATGGCTTAACATAAATATTCTATAAAAAAAAAATAAAGCACCACAAATCTTCCGTTCCTAGATTCTACTTTGTTTATAATTAGTCTGAGTTTGGAATCATTAAATTATGATTTGTATAAATTAAACTTAAAAAATTTAATTTCTTCTCTTTAAATATAAAAGTAGCCTGGGTGCAGTGGCTTACGCCTGTAATCCCAACACTTTTGGAGGCTGAGGTGGGAGAACTGCTTGAGGCCAGGACTTTGAGACCTAGCAAGACCCCACTTCTATAGAACAAAATTTAAAAAGTAGCTGGGCACAGTGGTACACATCTATAGTACTGGCTACTTAGGAGGCTGAGGCAGGATAATTGCTTGGGCCCAGGAGTTCAAGATTGTAGTGGGCTAAGATCATAGCATTACACTTCACCCTGAGTGACAGAGTGAGACCCTGTCTCAAAACAAAACAAAAGATAAAGTAAAAATTAATAAATAAAAGTTTTTGTCCCTCTCTGTGTATGTATTCCCAGGTACTTGCTCTTTCTCTGTTATTTAAAGTTAAAAGGGATTGAATATTTGCTTAATTATGAATTAAAGCTCCTAGTGCCTTAGTTAAGACTAGTTTTAAATTTTTTTCAAACCGAACTTTTTCTAAAGTGCATGGTATTTGGAGAAAATCATAAGACATTAAGAGACAGTTTCTAATCCTGAATCTGCCACTGAGGTGCTGTGATCCTCTTGCTGGCCTGTTTTCAACTGGTATCTAACAAATGTTTATTGAGTGCTTATATGTTCCAGGCCATGTTACATAGCAATAAACAAAATTGACAAAACCCCCTGTCTTCAATTTCTTAAAGTCTCAAGGAAGACGCCTCTTGCTGCCAGATGATCCACAGTGAAATAGGCGGGAGCCTGGATGGTGAAGCTGCAGACACTGCCTGAGACCAGTGTCTGTGAGGAGCACACCTATGTCACCACTGAAGGCCTAAACAGTTTCTTACTGAAAAGCGTATGTCACTGTGCCCAAGCTGTTCTCCAAAGGTGAGAGGGTAAGATATGGATGTGGAAATGAGGCATTGTACTCCCTGGATAGCCACTTTGCTCCTAGTCCTTCACCAGCACTGAGTTTCAGTACCTTGGCCTCTCTAGAGTGGCCACAGAACTGCTTCCTCCTCTTTCCTTCACTGTCTTCTCTCTCTTACTCCTTTTCCTTTCATTCTCTGTCCCTGTTCTCCATTTTGCCAGAATTTATATTTATCTACAGATATAATTTAATCCTATGTCTTAATAATGTTGCATATATTCAAGTATATCCTGAATATTTGGCATTTGTACTACAGGAAGAAGTCAGCAGTGGGTGAAAGTCTATCAGTTTCAGAGTGTTATTCTTTATTTGGAAGCTTATATAAATTTAAAAGGCTTATGAAGTGAGTTTTCTAGCCAAGGCATTAAAGGACTAATCAATCCCTAGAAATTCCCCACTGGAAAAACTTGAGTCCCTGCTGCCAGACCCTTCAGCTTAATGAACCCGCTAATATATGTGTCACAAAACACAGAGGCAGAGTGGTTTGCTTGAGAGAATCAAAGTAGAATGTTTTAAAGGATATAGCTAAAAGATACCCAAAATCTAAGCATTTTCCTTGACTTCTTTTTCACAAACCTCATATACGATCCATTAATAAGTCTGTCAGCTCTTTACATTCAAAAATTTTCTAGGCTGCCTCCTTTTCCTGCAGGTTTTTTGTTGCTAGGACCCTGTGCACCCAAAACCAGCCATGAGCAAGGTCTTCATCACCGCTCAGTAATGTGGGGCTGTCAGCGTGGTCACACTCAACCTTGACCAAACCCACCTCACATCTGAATTTCCTTGCAAATATCCTTCCAGGGTATTATAATATATGTCAGTGGTAGACTGTGTGGTTGAGAGCAAACTCTCTGCTAGTTGAGCATTGAGTGCTTTTTTGTCCCTCCATTTGGTCCCTAGAATCTGGCCACCCTGAATATCAATAAGCATACCTCGGAGAATGCAGAGGTTGTCAAGTAAACCTTGGGACTGCTAGAGGTTCATGTGAGTACTAGGAAGTTTCAGGTAAGTGCATATGACTCCCCAGCTATCACTACCATTGCCTGCACTCCACCGCATCTCAACAAGTAGCTCCTGGAGTGTTCTTTTCACCAGGTTTTCTTAATACCAATCCCTCGTTTCTTACACATCCATCAATCCTGATTCTGGATTCCCTTGAGGAAGTTGTAACTGCAAGAATATGGCCTGATTGATGTTAAAACGTTTGCAGAGAACTCACCTAATAAGCAGATCCCATAGAAAAAGAATAGTCATCAGGAGAAGGAAAGCAGAAGGCTGAAGCTCAGAAGAAAGAAGAGAAGAAGGTAGGGCTTTGCTAGACTCTGGTCTGGAGGAGAAGTTGCTTATATTTCACATTCCCTTCGTTTGGGATAAGCTTCCTTACTGTGATGGCAGTACTAATATCACTTTCTCCTGCCCCTTTTCTCTGGATTATAGCTGAGAAACAGGATTATGGTGAAGCCAATGCTGGGTCATCAGTAATTTAAAAGCCAGGACACCAAAGCTTGGTATGGGCTGAGTAAGGCTTGCCTTAGCCCTAGAAATGAATGCCATGTCCACATGGAATAAACTGCATGTATTGGAAGTATATAATTTCTGAGTTTTGGCATAGATAGGTACCTATGAAATAGCATTACAATCAATAACATGAACATCTCTATTACCTCTGAGGTCTCCTCTTTGCTTTTCCACCCTTGACTTTAAAAAACCAAACTAGTATGACAAAATTTTAAAATGTTGATAAGAACCAGTGTTGGTGAAAGTTACAGGAAACAGTCTGTTTCATTTATTATTAATGGAACAGGAAATTGATATGACTATTTTAGGGAAAAATTTGCTAATATTTGACCAAAGTCTTTAAATTATATATCCTCTTTGGCCCAGAAATTTAAATAAACTGCATAAAAGTGGTATAAGAATGTTTATCAAGCAAAAAAGGAAACATATAAACTAAATTTATTTAAAAAATAGAATGCTTAAATAAAAAAGGAAAATATATACATTGAAAAATATATATGCATTAAAGAAGATAGATAATATGTACAGATTCCAAAGCATTTTAATAATAAGTAAAAGGAGCAAGATGAACAACATTGCTTAAAAATGATTCAGTTTTTGTAAGAAGATCTGTATAGATAGTAAAAAGCGTGGAAGATATAAAGGAAAATATTAGCAGTGTGTATTTTTCTTAGATGGAGACATTGAAGCTGATTTCATCTTTATTCCTTTTACATGTCTGTATCATATGAAAATTTTAAAAATTGAAAATTTATTTTATAATCTGAAAAGAGATAAGGCTATTTTTATTTGGAATGAGATAAAGATCTTGATAGCCAGCCTGGAAATTTTAGAGAACCATGACAATCTGTGAACTATTATTTTAGCATACTTGCATGGGCCTGTATTGCCTATAACTTCATTGCTTTATAGTTCTATTAGTGGATAATACAGTGTTGGTGGATTATTTTGTTCCTCAAGACACTTAGATCTAATTACAAAGTTACCAATGATGCAGCTATAGGAAGCAGCCTATTCAGACTAGGCAATTACATAATTGAAAAGATTAATTGCAATTATACCTAAATTTCCAATTTAGTTATTAATTTCCATGAGATGTATAGTGTCAATACATATTAATATTTAACTTTAAAAACTCAACTAAAGAACCTCCTCATTACCATTATCTGCCAATTACCATATATTTACAGTATCCTGTAATCTAAGCATACTTACTTTGCCTAACTTTCAGTTAATGAATTAAATACATTTTAATTGAATTTACTGTAATTCTAAGTGGAAAAAAGAAAAACATTCTTCCTTCATGAAATATCTTCAGTGGGAAATATTTATTTTATTTAATAAAGTATTGAAATATACCAATTATATATCTGTGAACTGAACTATCAAAAAATAGCCACTAAGAAGTTTTCATGATTTAAAAATGCAGGGATTTATTCATATATCCTTTCATTTCTCTCTCTCTGTTCTTGCTTTGTCACTTAAGCTGTAATTCAGTACTGGGATCATAGCTCACTGCAGGCTTGAATTCCTGGGCTCAAGTGATCTTCCTACCTCAGTCTCTTGAGTAGATAGGACTGCAGGTGGGGGCCATCAGACTCAGCTAGTTTTTAAATTTTATAGTAGAGACAGGGTTTTGTGATGTTGCCCAGGCTAGTCGTGAATTCCTGGCTTCAAGTGATCCTCCCTCTGCAGGCTTCCAAAGTGTTGAGATTATAAAGGTAAAATTTCACCTTGATTTTTAAAAAGATTTCTCAGTAGAAAATTGTGGCTGGGCATGGTGGCTTACACTTGTAAAACCAACACTTTGGGAAGCCAAGGTGGGTGGATCGGTTAAGGCCAGGAGTTTGAAACCAGACAGGACAACATGGTGAAACCCCTTCTCTATTAAAAATAAAAAAATTAGCTGGGCATGATGGCACATATCTATAATCTCAGCTACTCAGGAAGCTGAGGTAGGGGAGTCACTTGAACCTGGGAGGTTGAGGCTACAAGTGAGTCGAGATTGTGCCACTGCACTCCAGCCTCAGTGACAGAGCAAGAATGTCTCAAAAAAAAAATTGTACTTGCTTATGTGGATTTCTTGGAAACTGTCATTAAGTCACCTCTTCGAGGTGGACAACAGAAGATGTACTGTAGGAACATGTAATCTACTTTTAAACAGGTGTTTCAGAAAGAGTAGCCATGGCCTAGTCACAATGGGACAGCAGTTATAGATAATGAGGGTCCTGAGCAGGCAGCAGCCTCAATACGGTAAATTATTACAGCAGATGTCAAAGCATTCACTTCCTTGTATTACAGTGTGACATTGGGAAGCATCAATCACTGCACTTAGGTAACATCATGATTTCTCTGTACATCTGTTAATTACACAGTAAGCTCGTTTTGAAGGAAAAGTGTAGCCATTTTCATCAAGTAATTTTCTCAACTTTTATCAATCAAATCTGAAGTTCATAAAGCAAAAGAACATTTTATCTGGCATCATTAAGGAAATGAGGTATCATGAATGATAGATACATAAAGCTTTACATCAGAAAGAAAGGCAATTAAGTTAAATAAGGCATATTCTGTCTCCTTGTTCTTTAATTTCTAAAAGGTCTAACCCACTTGTTTCCTGATCTGCCTGGGCAGTTCCTCCCTTCCTTTGTTCTCCATTGCCTTTACCTATTTAGGAAAGTTTTAAGCTTTTAGCCATTTGGGTTTAGCTCAGACTGTGAGGTCCAGCTCCAGCCAATAGAGGCTGGACATAATAGCAGAAACCCCATGCCTTAGGGATAAAAAGCCCTCCTCTCCTTTGTTTGTGGTACTCTTGTGGCAGTCAGGCTCATGGGTAGCACCCTTCTGCAGAAGTAATATTGCTTTGCTGGAAATTTCTTTGTTCAAGTCATTGTTTTCTTTGTGGATCCAAATTTTTACTTCCAACAATGAGTAAAAGTATTTTCCAGATAATGAAAACTTTCCTCTTTAAAGCATAACTATTTGACATTGAAATATTTCTAAGATATAGCCCAGACTTCCCTACTTTTATAAAAACATATTTAGAGAATTAGATTTTTTTTACTTGGAGGTCACTACATTTTTTATTTATTTGAGACAGGGTCTTGCTCTGTTGTCCAGGCTGGAGTACAGTCCTGTGAACGTGGCTCACTGCATTCTCAGCCTCCTGGGCTCAAGTGATCCTCCTGTCTCAGCCTCCTGAGTAGCTGGGACCATGGGTGCATACCACCATGCCTTGCTAATTTTTGTATTTTTTATAGAGATGAGGTTTTGCTATGCTGCCCAGGCTGGTCTCCAACTCCTGAGTTCAAGCAATCCATTCACCTCAGCCTCCCAAAGTGCTGGTATTACAGGTGTGAGCCACCATATTTACTCAAGGTCACTGCTTTAAATCAATATTGTATGGTACCTTTAGGATACTGTACATACACTTAGTAATTCCCACCCATCTTTTGGCTCCCAGTTTAAACTTTTCTACATCTGTAAACCTTCCTTAACAGCCCAAATGTGGGTTTCGACTGATATCCATAACTTCTCTATTATTTATCCTCCTTGACTATAATCATCTGCATATTTTGGTGATTTTTTTTCCTACCACATTATAATTTCCGTCATGGCAAGGATCTTCTCAGTCTTGTTTACATGGAACAGTGACTGGTATGTAATAGGCAATAAGTAAATGTAGGCCTGAATGTTATTCTACAACATTTGGTGTAAAAATGTCACATTTTACTATTTTTGAGAATAATAACTCCGAGTTAAGTTACTTTTTTCCCATTCCTAGTTCAGAAGAAATTCAATCTGTGTCATGTATGAAAAGTTTCCTCCTTTTATCTAGAGTTATTCCACGATAGTGAGACTCTTAAATCATACCAAACAATTGGGAAAGAGTGCGATGGTCTCAAGCCTTCAGTGGTCACTTTTGATATACACATTTCCAAGCTCACAAAATCCTTCAAAGTCATGAATGTCCACTGCTTTCATTGGGCATGAGCTCTTATGTGAAACCGCATGCCCAACCTCTCTAGTGTATTATGCATTACCCCCACCCCCAGTTCTTTCACCTTCTTGTAGAAAGTAAAATTCTAAATAAGCCTCTTGCCAGTCCCACAATTTAGGAATATTCCCTCAAGTACCTGAAAGGCATATGGCTGAAATGTAATGATCAAGGAAGATAATGCCGTATCTCCAGTCTCCAGGAGATTTTAAGTGTAATTTCAGCTGTCACTTGACTTCAAAGTCGTAGAGATATGGGAAATACAGCAATTTTATCTAGGAAACATAAGTGTAATGGGCTATACATAGAAGAGGAAGATTTATAATCTATATAAAAGAGGAAGATTTCCTTCTCTCTTCACAATGTCTTTAATCAATTACCTGTGATGAGCATTATTACATTCTAATTAAAAGTTCTTTAATAATAAAATTATTCTCTTTTCTTTCCATAATATCTTTACAAAAAGGTTCTCTGAGTTTGGAGGGGATTTTGTTCTTCCCTTGGAACACTCTCTAAACTGTGATTCCAACTACATGTGGGACACTCCAACAACAAATCCTTTCCCCAGTCCTTTAGTCCCCATAATACCCTCCTTTCTATTGGCAATTGCCAACTGATGAATTTTGCCATGTAGCATAAAAACCTCAAGGTAAATGAACATGGCAAGACCCTTAATGGGAAGTGATGGAGATGTGACTTTGAAAATAAAACTCAACTCTGTATGCCAGTTAGGAAGCCACTGAAAAAAATTAGAACTTGTATTGAGAATTACTTTTAATAACAAGTAAAAATAAAATATAAGGCCAGGCATGGGGGCTCACACCTGTAATCCCAGCACTTTGGGAGGCCAAGGCAGGTGGATCACTTGAGGCCAGGAGTTTGAGACCAGCCTGGGCAGCTGTTAATTTTCCCTGTTGAAAATAAAGAAAACTCCCCACCCCTACTTTTTTTTTAAAGAGCAATTACTTTGGAAAATTTGTACTATGTGCTTTCTCCTCTCTTTGAAATGTGCAGATACTCTTGAAAACCAGATAGACCTTTTGTCAGCTTTGTGACCCAGTGAGGTCTTTTTCAAGGACCTGGGAGCCGTCTCTTTGAAATGTAATAATCAAGGAAGATAGTACCCCTTATTTCCCAGTTTCTGTGGAATGTAGGAGGCTAACTTTGGTGGGCACCTCGCTACAAGTGGCAAAACTACTTCCTGTTTTAAAGATATGAGAAGTTTGTTTATTCTCTGGATAAAGCCAATTAACTAAGACAATGTAGGAAGGTTTCAGGCATCTCTTGCACCAGAAGGCCTACAATAAAAACACAGTGACAACACTTAATTATAATGCTTAAGGTTGCAGTGGTTGGTACAATATCCTCATTTTATAGGTCAGGTAACTGAGACTTGGACACTTCATAGCTTGCTGTGTGGAAAGTTACTCAGCCTTAGAGAGTTCTAACATATTTGTTTTATTTTATTGAATGACAAATAGATGTGGCAAAGAGAAAATATGAAATGCAGAAATAAAATGTAGTTTAAAAAGCATGGAATTCCAGGTTTCTATCTTTGCATTTTTGTGTGTGTGACCTTTGGTTTTAATATTGTAAGTAAAACTTTTATTCATGTGAGGTCTGCAAATAATGTCCTTATTGATATAAGGGAATTTTTATTGAAATCCCATATCTAAGAATAAATTTAAATATACCTTGCTTTGTTTTTTAGAACACTTATATGCTAGTTTTAAAAGAGTCTTGCTTTGTAGGCCCATGCTATTGAGCTATTTTTATGTGAAATTACTAGGTTTATAAGCATAAGTATATTGTAGCAATAAAAAGGAGCGTAGGGAAAACTGGCAACACAGAGCCTTTGTGGGTGTTCAGATTTTAAAACAGATGGAAAACTAAATATTTAAAGTCATGTTTTTCAATTACAAATAAACATTTGAGAGTAAAACAATTACATTTTGAAAATCCTGATAAAAGCATTCTTTTAAAGCATTTTATTTGCTCTTAAGATAAATCTGATCTTTAAAAACCTAATAAAAATGGTTTCTTCAATACAGGAAATTCTGTCATTTTGATATTTTAATTATAGCCTCCTTAAGGGACAGAAATGTTTGTGTTTTGCTGAATGTATAAATATCTTCCTGACACACTATCAACTTCAGGGCCCAAGGCATCATCAACAATGTTGCCTGACTAATGGGAAAACAGGAAAAGTGCTTTAGAGAAGATGCTTGAAAGGAATTTCTATAGCAAATTATTGATGGAAAATCAACATACATATAGAGTTCCTAAATAAAAGTAGAAATGTAAACTTAGTTATGTAAAGATTGTTTTGTTTTCCTGATTTCTATGTTAATTGTATCACTTCTGTGGAAACACCCACACAAAACATATTTAGGGAGTTTCCCCCCTCAGTGCTAAGATTGCTCTATGAGTCTGCTGTCACAATTAAACAAATATAGTAAGAAGACATTTATTCACAATATGTCTGTGCAAATTACTGCCAGCTGTCTTGGAGACCAAGAGTGCTTGTGTTTAGAATTGTGTTAAACAAGGAAATGGTTTCTCTCTGTGTAATTTTTAGCTGTAGCCAAGCTCCCTTATAACATTTTACTATTACCAGTTTGCAGGCAGAAAAGCTATTTTCTGTTTCATCAAGCAATCATTTGAAAAAAAGTCTCACTTATACAGCATAAAAGTCATATCCCCCCTATTAATACTCTCTGGATATACATTAAAGAGTTCCAGGAGAGATGGCACAGAACACAGTTGGTGGGGCCGTCTCGTCATGTTTCTATCTGTGGGAGGACATTCAAAACAATTACACAACTGCCCTTCAGCTGAAGTCAGGCTTTCATTCTCTATGTCCTCATCTTTCCACTGGCCTTTCAGATACCTAATTTGCCCTTCCCAAGGTGGGATATCTTTGAAAAGGAATATCTAACTCCCATAATAGTTGCTCTTCTTTGTTCCAAACTATGCTCCATGTATAGCCCCTGTGCAGAAAGATGTTAATAGATATTTTGGGAAGCAAAGAGTTTTAGTTAGAAATCAGTTTGGGTGTGCTGCTGGTAAGCCCCAGCTTGGATGGGGGGGGATCACTGTATCAGGGCCTGTTTGCCCCTCTAGCCCTGCTGCTGCAGGCATCTTCACACAGCTATAGGCTCACCCCCTGACAGAGCCCAGCCTCAATCACATGAAGTCTCTATCCAGGCACTCTGACACGCAATATGGAAAGCCCAGGGAGTTAACCCCTTACGGGGCCACACTTGGTTAACAGGAAACAAGACCCAGGGGATAAAAGCTGCCTTCTTCCACCTCTCAGGTGGGGTATACAATGCTGAGGCACGTTCTCTGTGACCCCTCAGAGGGTTTCAGGGAGGTCTAGCCCAGTTTCCCATAGCAGTGGCAGTCTCAGTAACACACCTGTGTTAGACAGGCTTCTCCAAAGAAACAGATCCAGTAGGATACATTTAGATATACGGAGATTTATTATGAGGAATTGGCTCATGGGATTATGGAGGCTGAGAAGTCCCACAGTCTGTCTTCTGCAAGCCGGAAGCCCAGAAAAGCTGGTGGTGTAGTTCTAGTACAAACCAGACTTGAGAACCATGGGAGGCAATGGTGTAAATCCTACTCTGTGTCTGAAGGCCTCAGAACCATGGGACCAATGTCCTCGGGCAGGAGGAGATGAATATCCTAGCTCAAGAAGGGAGAGTGAATTCACTCTTCCTCTACAGTTTTTGGTCTATTCAGGCCTTCAACAGATTGGATGATGCCTACCTACATTGGTGAGGGCATCTTGTTTACTCAATTTACTGATTGAAATATTAATCCTTCTGGAAACACCTTCACAGATATACCCAGAAATAATATTTTATCAGCTATCTGGGTATCCCTTAGCCCAGTCAAGTTGACATTTAAAATTAACTATCACAACATCCTTGTATTTCTTCCTTTCCTGTTTTACTGTTCACAGTATGCCTCTTTGGTTCTCTGGGGTAACTTGCAAAATAAACCACTTCAAGAAAGCCTGTGTCTCATAGATTATACTTTTGAAAGGCAGAGGAGAAGGCTGAGGCAAGCACAGTGAGCAGCAGCTTATTGAAGTTTACCGAGAACACTTGCATTTAAAAAGATAAAAAACAAGCACACAAATGAAAAACAAAATCAAAGACTTGTTCAGCACTGTGTCCCAAATTATAGCTGTGTAATGCCTTTATGTTTTTACCAACATATTAATAATATGACATGTATCCTATGCACTAGCACTCAGGCCCTGCATTAGATATGTCCTGTGTTTGGTTTAATGCTCTGCTGTCAGCTTCTTGAAGTCCTTAGCAATTCATGAAAAAGGGCTCCACATTTTCATCGTGCACTGAACCCTGCAAATTATGTTGCTAGTCATGACCTGGAATAAACAGAAAGAAACTGTTCCTATATGATTCTTTATATTTCTTTGTTTGTTTTCATAACATGCTTGAGTGATTTTCATACCATATCCACCTGAGTTTCCCCTTTTTCTCACCTTGGGGGATTATAGACCATTCTCTTATCTTCTCACACCTGTAATGCTTCAGCTGGACATACAGAGACACAATAAAAAAGAGTTGCAGGAAAGGAAAGTGGAGTTCAGAAGAATCACTCAAGCATACTATGAAAACAAACAAACAAGTGAACAAACATACAAAGCTAGTTATTGAACCACCCATTATTTCAAGAAAAAAAAATAGCTCTGCAGAGAAACATTACTGAAACCATCTGGAGGTTTGTAAGGCTTTAGTGGAATAGAATATTTTTATTTGGGGAGAGAATAATAAAGACAAGGCTTGGGAAAGGAAAACAGCATTGTAAAAATATTGATTTGTTTAGAGACCATAATGTGACAAAGCTTCAATCAATATGCAAAATAGGCTCATGAATATTATTTGATGGATTGAAAAGATGCATCTGAATTCCTTCCCAGCTTTTTCTCTGATAATGTAGAAGGAAATCATTAACTGTCTGTTGAAAGTTGAGATTTTTTTAAAACCTAGTTTTTACATTATTAATATGTGCTTCATTGTGCTTTCCCCACATACCAATTATTTCTGGGGAAAGCAGCATTAGTTGCAAGCCATTTTTCTAACAAAATATGTGGCTGTTTTCTCCCCTTGGGATCCCTAGGGACTTGAAAAAAAATCACCTTTATTTATCACACACTAATGTTTAACTATTTAAGTTCAGGGAGCCTCAATGAGAGGTCTGTAAAATTAAGTTTCTATTTATTTTCTTTTGAAAAGTAATAATGTAAGAGCCAAACTCTGTGTGTGCTGGTTTCTACATTAAATGTAATTCTGCAGGACAGATGCATCAGTTTGTGTGGAAAACCATGAGCCAATGGCATTTACTGGCAGCAATGCATGCCCTCATCGGCTGTCATGGTCACCAAGCTTTTTATTCTTTCTTTTCAGTCTCATTCAACCTGAGAAATTTTAGTCCTTTTCTTGAAGCATAATCAGGTCAGCAAATTAGGTGATATCAGTCTGCAAATCTTATATGCTTTTTTTTGTTTGCCTGATTTGGTATCAAGGTCTTCCTCTGTATCTGACAACTCAAGAATGTGCCAAGCCTTTGATAAACTATTACACCCTCAAATATACTTTCTGTTCTAAACCTAAGTTTTTTTTTGTCACTGGGTAGGCTCATGTGGACTTTATTAAATTTTGGTAAAAGAAATAAGGTTGACAGTTCCAGCCATTCCGTCAATCAGGAGGATGAGTTTTTATTTAGAAATTAAATAAGTGAGAAAAGAATGAATACCATGTATTCAATTTTTACTTTTGTAAAATCTGACACAGGGATTTCATTGATATTCTGTATACTCAGAGCACATATCAACAGAATGACCTGCTGAAATGATGAGATTGTGTTGAAAGCAAGAAAGTGAATCTGAATGAATCCAGGAATCTTTTGCTGATTCTCTACTCTATGATTAAACTATATTTCATGTTTTATATTTTTGTAAAATGAATGATAAAAGAGTAGCATCTTACCATTTAAGATTTATGCACCATATCTTGGCCCAGCACATGGGTTATACCCCTCATTATTCTAAATCCTTATAGATTTCAGATAAATGTGTAGATTGGGAAACTGGGGTTCAGAAAGCTTACCTATCTTGCCTGTAGCCTCTTTGTCTAGAACTCATGAGTCTTTCTACTTTAGTGATTTTCAGGTTGATCACTCTGCTTTTCAGGAACTTTTTTCCATATGAGCCATTTTAATAGGTGTATTTCAAAAAAAAATGTACCACAGAGATATTTTTATACCTATCATATATGGAAAAGTATAATCTGCCTGACTTATTTAATATATTTTAATGATGAAATATTTAACTGAAAATCATAATTTCTAATGAATTTCACAGTGACCAGTAAAGTATTTGAAGTATAAAATTCAATTCCTTGGGTAATGAATGAAATGAATTGTGGATGTATGTGGTATATAATCTACTACCTCATAAGTTCTCTATGGAATTAATACTGTGTTTTTATCATGTAAGCCTTCATTTGAATTCTTAAATTGACATTTGTTCCTTACTTAAAAGCTCAGCAACTCTTGAAAAAATAAAAGGATTGCTTTATTTAGCAGCTTATTGGAACAATAACAAATTCTTCTGGCCTTGGAACTTTACAGTAAGAACTGAGATGACCATCTGCTGAAATCACAATAACTTTGATTTGGTATGTTTTAAAAGGAGAATTATGTAACATACAGAAAATAATAATTGAGTATGAATTTTACCCACACATGCATGTACACATACATACATACATACACACACGCACAATATACTTTAGTAGGGTGACCATATACCAGTAATATTACATAGAGATAATAACAAAAGTAAATATTGAATGTGTGTGTGTGTGTGTGTGTGAATGTGTATAATGGTTTCTGAAAATATTGAGTGTGTGTGTGTGTACACACATACATATTCTGTCTCTTTCCATATATATATATATATATATATATACACACATATATATGTGTGTATATATACATATATGTGTATATATATGTGTGTGTGTATATATATACATGGAGAGAGAGAGAGAATATGTATGTGTGTATATGTGTGTGTGTATATATACATATATATATACATATATATGCACACTCTCATATATACATATATATATACACACACACATATTCTCTAATATATGTATATTCCTGTGCTAGAAATCTGAATAAACCAGAGTGGAGGTGTATATATATATATATATGTATATATATATATACACACACACACACACACACACACACATATACATATTCTCTCATATGAAAATATGTATATGTGTATATATACATATACGTATGCACATATACATACATGTGTATATATACATATGTGAATATATATATATATATATATGCGTGTGTATGTGTGTGTATATATATGTGTGTGTATATATATATATATATATATATATATATATATATATATATCTCCACTCTGGTTTATTCAGATTTCTAGCACTGGAATAGACAAAGAAAGCAATATTTTACTGTGAAGTATTTACTGGAAATTATCTGGGCCCTAATACAAATTCTCCTCCTAACTCTGACCTGTAAAATGCTAACAGTTACTGTGCACTTGTCAGATCCTGGAGCCCCTTTTAGATCTCCATACTCCTTGACCTCCTTAATTTTGTGCTTTTTTTTTTTCATCTCCTGTTTGGTAAATTCTCTACTCCTGTGGATTTGGGTGCTGTGAGCACTGGGTTATTGTCCTGGCTCAATAGTTGTTTTTCAGAGTCTGTCTACTCTATCTCCTCATCCTCTGTATATCCTGCTTTGCAGCCTTCTTCAACTTCAGTCCTCAACCTTTATTATTTCTTATTCTCATTCCTCCACTCTCATTCATGCTCTTGTCTTCAACTCTTTTACTTTAGAGGCAATTAATGCTTTTGAAATGGCTTCCAATAAATTTCCCTGCCTCAAAATTCCTTTTGCTTTCTCTGCAGTCTTCTATCCTTAAGGTCAAGTCATGAGACCTATGCTTACTGCTCTAAGGAAGAAAATAAAAGATTCTGTCTACAACCAAGAAGTCACTGTGAAGTCATTTCTCAAATATGAAATTTTAAAGTCCACAGAGAGACAATAATAAAGCTAGCAGGCTGTTTTAAAATATTTAGATAAATTTGGAAGATTCAGGGTTGCAAAGGTACTGTTCAAGAAAACCTTCCTGAATCTCAGAGATGTCTGCATTGAAGACTGTCATGTCCATCATGAAGTGGGTATGGTTGAGTAACAAAGGAAAAGGGAGGAGAGCTAAGCAGTTGGGCTTGATGACAGTTTCACTGGACCTAGCATACTTCAGAATGATTCAGAGGAAGCAACTGAGAATTCCAAGGGAATAATCTGTAAGAGGCAGGGAATGTGCTGGAAGAAAGTACAAGATGTTTTAGATAGGGATGAGGAGGCTGTATCACCCTGGTAGCTTGTGGTCATGGTACCTACAACAGTGCCAGAGTGATGCTCAAATGGCCACATGGGACAGTCCCAATTCAGCAGAGATCAGTGCAAGATACCCAGGGACTAAATGGGCCCAGACACAGTTCAGCAGACATATCAAGACCTAGAGGAAGGCATAAGTACTAGACAATCTTTCCCATCTAAGCCACAGATATATATGGTTTCTGAAACCCAAATGCAAAATTGGAAAGAGGAAGAGGGGATATCAATTAACAAACAGGTAAACTCTTCAATGAGACATTTATCCTGAAGAGGCTGTTTTCAAATCAGAAGTATCTGCAAGACATTTTATTAGCACAATCAGGTATTTCCCCTATCAACGGCCATGTTCTTAGCATCTACTAGGTGAAGTGTGCTGTGTTTGGGTTTATAGGTAATAAAGAATTTTATTTCTACTTTCGTGAAGCTCATAATTAGCTGGCAGCATGTCCAAGGATCTCTGTTTCTCTAGTACTCCACCTTCTATTGTCTAATGGATATGACCTCAGCAAGCTAAACCCAATATGTACAGCACTTAATGTACCATTTTCCTTAACACTTACTATGTCCACCTACATAGTTCTCTCAATTATACCTCTCACAATCATAATCTAGGTATGTTAATTGAATCTTTCTTTTTCTGAGTTTCTCAGAGATAGTCTCCAGGTGTGTCTACAATTTTCTTCCTAGACTCCTTCATACCTGCCTCTTGGCTCCATTTTCAATGCTACCACAATGGTTTAGATAATAACTGTAACAACATAATTCATCTTCACAAACACAAATGTATTTCCATTCTAAGCTTAGAAAAACTCAATGCATTCAGGGTAGATTCTTCTCTCTCTCTCTCCCTCTCTCTCTCTCTCTCTCTTTATTGCATTTTAGGATTTGGGGTACATGTGAAGAATATACAAGACTGTTGCATAGGTACACATATGGCAGTGTGATTTGCTACCTTCCTCCTCATCAGCTATATCTGGCATTTCTCCCCATGCTATCTCTCCCCACCTCCCCACCCCCTGCTATCCCTCCCCTATTTCCCCCCGACAGACCCCAGTGTGTAGTGCTCCCCTCCCTGTGTCCATGTGTTCTCATTGTTCAATACCCACCTATGAGTGAGAAGATGCAGTGTCTGATTTTCTGTTCTTGTGTCAGTTTGCTGAGAATGATGGTTTCCAGGTTCATCCATGTCCCTACAAAGGACATGAACTCATCGTTTTTTATGGCTGCATAATATTCCATGGTGTATATGGGCCACATTTTCCCTGTCCACTCTATCATTGATGGGTATTTGTGTTGGTTCCAGGTCTTTGCTATTGTAAACAGTGTTGCAATGAACATTCGTATGCATGTGTCCTTCTAGTAGAAGGATTTATAATCCTTTGGATATATACCCAGTAATGGGATTGCTG
Organism: Cebus imitator; assembly: GCF_001604975.1. Classification (NCBI taxonomy): domain Eukaryota; kingdom Metazoa; phylum Chordata; class Mammalia; order Primates; family Cebidae; genus Cebus; species Cebus imitator. The sequence goes on along the minus strand of NW_016108186.1, from coordinate 36,916 downwards.
GATCCTTGAGGAATCGCCACATTGTCTTCCGCAATGGTTGAACTAATTTACACTCCCACCAACAGTGTAAAAGTTTCCTATTTTTCCACATCCTCTCCAGCATCTGTTGTCTCCAGATTTTTTTTAATGATCACCATTCTAACTGGTGTGAGATGGTATCTCAATGTAGTTTTGATTTGCATTTCTCTAATGACCAGTGATGATGTGCATTTTTTCATATGCTTGTTTGGCCTCATATATCACTTCTTTTGAAAAGTGTCTGTTCAGATCCATTGCCCACTTTTGAATGGGCTTGTTTGGTTTTTTTTCTTGTAAATCTGTTTCAGTTCTTTGTAGATTGTGGATATCAGCCCTTTGTCAGATAGGTAGATTGCAAAATTTTTTTCCCATTCTGTTGGTTGTCGATTCACTCTAATGACTGTTTCTTTTGCTGTGCAGAAGCTGTGGAGTTTGATTAGGTCCCATTTGTCTATTTTGGCTTTTGTTGCCAATGCTTTTGGTGTTTTGGTCATGAAGTCCTTGCCTACGCCTATGTCTGGAATGGTTTTGCCTAGATTTTCTTCTAGGTTTTTTATGATGTTAGGTCATATGTTTAAGTCTTTAATCCATCTGGAGTTAATTTTAGTGTAAGGTGTCAGGAAGGGGTCCAGTTTCTGCTTTCTGCATATGGCTAGCCAGTTTTCCCAACATTTATTAAACAGGGAATCCTTTCCCCATTGCTTGTTTCTGTCAATTTGTCAAAGATCAGATGGTTGTAGATGTGTGGCATTGCTTCCAAGGACTCTGTCAGGTTTGTCAAGATCAGATGGTTGTAGATGTGTGGCATTACTTCCAAGGACTCTGTTCTGTTCCATTGGTCTATATCTCTGTTTTGGTACCAGTAGAATGCTATTTTGATTACTGTAAGCTTGTAGTATAGTTTGAAGTCCAGTAGTGTGATGCCTCCCACTTTGTTCTTTTTGCTTAGGATTGACTTGGCTATGCGGGCTCTCTTTTGGTTCCATATGAAGTTCAAGCTTGTTTTTTCCAGTTCTGTGAAGGTTATTGGTAGCTTGATGGGGATAGTGTTGAATCTGTAAATTACTTTGGGCAATATGGCCATTTTCACAATATTGATTCTTCCTAACCATGAGCATGGAGTGTTTCTCCATCTGATTGTGTCTTCTCTTATTTCTTTGGGCAGTGGTTTGTAGTTCTCCTTGAGGTGGTCCTTTACATTCTTTGTTAGTTGTATTCTTAGGTATTTTATTCTCTTTGTAGCAATTGTGAATGGCAGTTCATTCTTGATTTGGCTCTCTCTAAGTCTGTTATTGGTGTATAGGAATGCTTGTGATTTTTGCACATTGATTTTTTATCCTGAGACTTTGCTGAAGTTGCTTATCAGTTTAAGGAGATTTTGGGCTCAGACAATGGGGTCTCCTAAATATACAATTATGTGGTCTGCAAATAGAGACAGTTTGACTTCCTCCTTTCCTAATTGAATACCCTTTATTTCTTTTTCTTGCCTGATTGCTCTGAACTTCCAATACTATAGAACTTCCAATATAGTATAGAACTTCCAATATAGTATAGAACTTCCATTATAGTATAGAACTTCCAATACTATATTGATTAGGGGTAGTAAGAGAGGGCATCCTTGTCAAGTGCCAGATGTTAAAGGGAATGCTCCCTGTTTTTGCCCATTCAGTAAGATATTGGCTGTGGGTTTGTCATAAATAGCTTTTATTATTTTGAGATATGTTCCATCAATACCTATTTTATTGAGGGTTTTTAGCATAAAGTGCTGTTGAATTTTATCAAAGGCCTTCTCTGCATCTATTGAGATAATCATGTGGTTTTTGTCTTTTGTTCTGTTTATGTGGTGAATTACATTTATAGATTTGTGTATGTTGAACCAGCCTTGCATCCCCAGGATGAAGCCTACTTGATCATGGTAGATAATTTTTTTATGTGCTGTTGCAATCAGTTTGCCAGTATTTTATTGAAGATTTTTGCATCTATGCTTATCATGGATGTTGGCCTGAAATTTCTTTTTTTGTTGAGTCTTTGCCGGGTTTTGGTATCAGGATGGTGTTGGTCTCATAAAATGATTTTGGAAGGATTCCCTCTTTTTGGATTGTTTGGAATAGTCTTGGAAGAAATGATACCAGCTCCTCTTTATATGTCTGGCAGAATTTGGCTGTGAACCCATCTAGACCTGGGCATTTTTTGGGGAGTAGGCTCTTAATTCCTGCCTCAACTTCAGCCCTTGTTATTGGTCTATTCAGGGTTTCAACTTCTTCCTGGTTTAGGCTTGGGAGGATACAAGTGTCCAGGAATTTATCCATTTCTTCCAGGTTTACTAGTTTATGTGCATAGAGTTGTTTGTAATAATCTCTGATGATTGTTTGTATTTCTGGAATCTGTGGTGATATCCTCTTTAGCATTTTTTTTGCATCTATTTGATTATTCTCTTTTTTCTTTTTTATTAATCTGGCTAGTGGTCTGTCTATTTTGTTGATCTTTTTTTAAAAAAAACTCCTGGATTTCTTGATTTTTTGAAGGGTTTTTTGTGTCTCTATCTCCTTCAGTTCTTCTCTGATCTTAATTATTTCTTGTCTTCCACTAGCTTTTGAGTTTTTTAGATCTTGCTCCTCTAGCTCTTTAAATTTTGACAATAGGGTGTCAATTTTAGATCTTTCCTTGCTTCTCATGTGGGCATTTATTGCTCTATAGTTTCCTCTAGAGACTGCTTTAAATGTATCCCAGAGATTCTGGTACACTGTCTTCCTTCTCATTGGTTTTGAAGAGCATCTTTATTTCTGCCTTCATTTCATTGTTTATCCAGTCAACATTCAAGAGCCTGTTGTTCAGTTTCCATGAAACTGTGCAGTTCTGAGTTAGTTTCTGAATTCTAAGTTTTAACTTGATTGCACTGTGGTCTGTGAGACTGTTTGTTATGATTTCTGTTCTTTTGCATTTGCTGAGGAGTGATTTACTTCCAATTATGTGGTCAATTTTAGAGTAGGTGTGATGTGGTGCTGAGAAGAATGTATATTCTGTGGATTGGGGTGGAAAGTTCTGTAAATGTCTATTAGGTTTGCTTGTTCCAGATCTGAGTTCAAGCCCTGGATATCCTTGTTAATTTTCTGTCTCTTTAATCTGTCTAATATAAACAAAATCACATCGAAGTTCACACAGCTGCTGGACAGAACCCATAGCAGCTCAGCAACACCTCTGCTGGCAGACTGTGACTAGGATAACTTCTCACTGGGCAGAGCATCTCTGAAAAAAGGCAGCAGCACTTCAGGAACTTATAAAAAAAAAAAAGCCCCGCCTTCCCAGGACAGAGCACATGGGAAAAAAGACAGTTCTGAGTTCCGCTGCAGTAGACCTAAACGTGTCTACCCAGCAGCTCTGAATGAACAATGGCACTCAGAACTCAGCACTTGAATTCCTATAAGGGACAGACTGTCTCCTCAAGCAGCTCCCCGATCCCCATATATCCAAAGAGACACCTCATGAAGGTGAGCTCAGGCTGACATCTGGTGGGTATCCTTCTGGGATAAAGATAACAGAAGAAGAAACTGGCAGCAACTCTTACTATTCTGAAGCTGATGCAGGTGATCCCCAAGCAAGCAGAGTCCTGAGTGGACCTCCAGCACTCCTACAGCAGAGTAGCCTGACTGTTAGAAGGAAAACTAAAAAGCAGAAATAACTTCATCATCAACAAAAAGGACGTCCACTCAGAGACCCCATCCAAAAGTAACCAACTACAAAGACCACAGGTAGATAAATCCACAAAGATGAGAAGAAACCAGTGCAAAAAGGATGAAAACACCTAAAACCAAAACACCCAAAGCCTGTCTTCCTCCAAGGGATCACAACTCACCATCAAGGGAACAGAGCTGGATGGAGAGTGAGTCTGATGAATTGACAGAAACAGGCTTCAGAAAGTGGGTAATAAGAAACTTCTCTGAGCTAAAAGAACATGTTCTAACCCAATGCAAAGAAACTAAGAATGTTGATAAAAGGTTTGATGAAACGCTAACGAGAATAAACAGCTTAGAGAAGAATATAAGTGAATGGATGGAGCAGAAAAACACAACAAGAGAACTTCGTGAAGAATACACAAGTTTCACTATCTGAATCGACCAAGCAGAAGAAAGGATATCAGATATTGAAGATCAACTCAATGAAATAAAATGAGAAGGCAAGATTATAGAAATAAGAGTGGAAAGAAATGAACAAAGCCACCAAGAAATATGGGATTATGTTAAAAGACCTAATCTACTTTTGATTGGTGTACCTCATTGTGAAGGAGAGAATGAATGCAAGCTGGAAAACACTCTTTAGGATATTATCCAGGAGAACTCTCCCAACCTAGCAAGGCCAGCCAATATTCAAGGCCAGGAATTACAGAGAACACCACAAAGATATTCCTCAAGAAGAGCAACCCCAAGGCACATAATTATCAGATTCACCAGGGTTTAAATGAAGGAAAAAGTGCTAAGGGCAGCCAGAGAAAAAGATTGGGTTACCCACAAAGGTAAGCCCATCAGACTCAAAGAGGATCTCTTGGCAGAAACTCTACAAGCCAGAAAGGAGTGGGGGCCAATATTCAACATCCTTAAAGAAAAGAACCTTCAACCCACAATTTCATATCCAGCCAAACTAAACTTCATAAGCAAAGGACAAATAAAATCCAAACAAGCAATTGCTCAGAGTTTCATAAATACCAGTCCTGCCTTACAAGAGCTCCTCAAAGAAGCACTATACATAGAAAGGAACAACCAGCGCTAGCCACTCCAAAAATGTACCAAATGGTAAAGAGCATCAACACAATGAAGAAACTGCGTCAACTAATGGGCAAAATAACCAGCTAGCGTCAAAATGGCAGGAAAAAATTCACACATAACAATATTAACCTTAAATGTAAATAGGCTAAATGCCCCAAACAAAAGACACAGACTGGCAATTTGGATAAAAGTCAAAACCCATTGGTGTGCTGTATCCAGGAAACCCATCTCACATGCAAGGATACAAATAGGTTCAAAATAAAGGGACGGAGGAAGATTTACCAAGCAAATGGAGAGCAAAAATAAAGCAGGAGTTGCAATATTTGTCTCTGATAAAATAGACTTTAAACCAACAAAGATCAAAAGAGACAAGGGTATTACGTAATGGTAAAAAGATCACTGCAACAAGAAGAGCTAAGGATCCTAAATATATATGCACCTAATACAGGAGCACCCATATACATAAAGCAAGTTCTTAATGACCTACAAAGAGACTTAGACTGCCACACAACAATAGTGGGAGATTTTAACACTCCACTATCAATATTAGATCAAGGAGACAGAAAATTAATGAGGATATCCAGGACTTGAACTCAGATCTGGAACAAGCAAACCTAATAATCATTTACAGAACTCTCCACCCCCAATCCACAGAATATACATTCTTCTCAGCACCACATCACACCTACTCTAAAATTGACCACATAATTGGAAGTAAATCACTCCTCAGCAAATGCAAAAGAACAGAAATCATAACAAACAGTCTGTCAGACCACAATGCAATCAAATTAGAACTCAGGATTAAGAAACTAACTCAGAACTGCACAATTTCATGGAAACTGAACAACTGGCTCTTGAATGTTGACTGGGTAAACAATGAAATGAAGGCAGAAATAAAGATGTTCTTCGAAACCATTGAGAATGAAGACACAGTGTACCAGAATCTCTGGGACACATTTAAAGCAGTGTCTAGAGGAAATTATAGAGCAATAAATGCCCACATGAGAAGCAAGGAAAGATCTAAAACTGACATCCTGTCATCAGAATTGGAAGAGCTAAAGGAGGAAGATCAAAAAACTCAAAAGCTAGTGGATGACAAGAAATAACTAAGATCAGAGCAGAACTGAAGGAGATAGAGACACAAAAAACCCTTCAAAAAATCAATAAATCCAGGAGCTGGTTTTTGGAAAATACCAACAAAATAGACCCCGCTAACCAGATTAATAAAAAACAAGACAGAAGAATCAAACAGATGCAATAAAAACAATAAAGGGGACATCACCACTGATTCAACAGAAATACAAACTACCATCAGAGATTACTACAAACAACTCTATGTACATAAACCAGTATACCTGGAAGAAATGGATAAATTACTGGGCACTTGCACCCTCCCAAGCCTAAACCTGGAAGTTGAAACCCTGAATAGACCAATAACAAGGGCTGAAGTTGAGGCAGCAATTAATAGACTACTATCCAAAAAAAGCCCAGGTCCAGATGAATTCACAGCCAAATTCTACCAGACATACAAAGAGGAGTTGGTACCACTCTTTCTGAAACTATTCCAAACAATCCAAAAAGAAGGAATCCTTCCGAAATCATTTTATGAGACCCACATCATCCTGATACCAAAACCCGGCAAAGACTCAACAAGAAAAGAAAACTTCAGGCCAGTATCCATGATGAACATAGATGCAAAAATATTCAATAAAATACTGGGAAACTGATTGCAACAGCACATCGAAAAGTTTATCCATCACAGTCAAGTAGGCTTCATCCCGGGGATGCAAGGCTGGTTCAAAATACACAAGTCTATAAACATAATTCACCACATAAACAGAACCAAAGACAAAAACCACATGATTATCTCAATAGATGCAGAGAAGGCCTTCGACAAAATTCAACAGCCCTTTATGGTAAAAACTCTCAATAAACAAGGTAACAACGGAACGTATCTCTAAATGATGAAAGCTATTTATGACAAACCCACAGCCAATATCTTACTGAATGGGCAAAAACAGGGAGCATTCCCTTTAACATCTGGCACTTGACAAGGATGCCCTCTCTTACCACCCCTAATCAATATAGTATTGGACTTTCTAGCCAGACCAATCAGGCAAGAAAAATAAATAAAGGTTATTCAATTAGGAAAGGTGGAAGTCAAATTGTCGCTCTTTCCAGAGGACATGATTGTATATTTAGGAGACCCCATGGCCTCAGCCCAAAATCTCCTGAAACTGATAAGCAACTTCAGCAAAGTCTCAGGATAAAAAATCAATGTGCAAAAATCACAAGCATTCCTATACACCAATAACAGACTTAGAGAGAGCCAAATCAAGAATGAACTGCCATTCACAATTGCTACAAAGAGAATAAAATACCTAAGAATACAACTAACAAAGAACTTAAAGGACCTCGTCAAGGAGAACTACAAACCACTGCTCAACAAAATAAGAGAAGACACAAACAGATCGAAAAACATTCCATGCTCATGGTTAGGAAGAATCAATATCGTGAAAGTGGCCATACTGCCCAAAGTAATTTATAGATTCAATGCTATTCCCATCAAGATACCTATGACCCTCTTCACAGAACTGGAAAAAACGACCTTAAACGTCATATGGAACCAAAAGAGAGCCCACATAGCCAAGTCAATCCTAAGCAAAAAGAACAAAGCTGTAGGCATCACACTACCAGACTTCAAACTATACTACAAGGCTACAGTAATCAAAACAGCATGGTACTGGTACCAAAACAGAGATACAAACCAATGGAACAGAACAGAGTCCTTGGAAGCAATGCCACACATCTACAACCATCTGATCTTTGACAAACCTGACAGAAACAAGCAATGGGGAAAGGATTCCCTGTTTAATAAGTGGTATTGGGAAAACTGGCTAGCCATGTGCAGAAAGCAGAAACTGGACCCCTTCCTGACACCTAACACTAAAAGTAACTCCAGATGGATTAAAGACTTAAACATATGACGTAACATCATAAAAACCCTAGAAGAAAACCTAGGCAAAACCATTCAGGACATAGGCATAGGCAAGGACTTCATGACTAAAATACCAAAAGCATTGGCAACAAAATCCAAAATAGACAAATGGGATCTAATTAAACTGAAGTGCTTCTGCACAGCAAAAGAAACAATCTTTGGAGTGAACCAGCAACCAACAGAATGGGAAAAAATTTTTGCATTCTACCCTTCTGACAAAGGGCTAATATCCAGAATCTACAAAGAACTAAAACAGATTTACAAGGAAAAAAGAAACAAACTCTTTCAAAAGTAGATGATATGAACAGACACTTTTCAAAAGAAGACATATATGAGGCCAACAAACATATGAAAAAATGCTCATCATCACTAGTCATTAGAGCAATGCAAATCAAAACCACATTGAGATGCCATCTCACGCCAGTTAGAATGGCGATCATCAAAAAATCTGGAGACAACAGATGCTGGAGAGGATGTGGAGAAACAGGAACACTTTTACACTGTTGGTAGGTGTGTAAATTAGGTCAATCATTTTGGAAGACAGTGTGGCAATTCCTCAATGACCTAGCAATAGAAATTCCATTTGACCCAGCAATCCCATTACTCGGTATATATCCAAAGGATTATAAATTGTTCTATTATAAAGACACATGAGCACATATGTTCATTGCGGCTCTTTTTACAATGGCGAAGACCTAGAACCAACCCAAATGCCCATCAATGATTGACTGGACAGGGAAAATGTGGCACATATACACCATGGAATACCATGCAGCCATAGAAAACGATGAGTTTGTGTCCTTTGTAGGGACATGTATGAACCTGGAAACCATCATTCTCAACCAACTGACACAAGAACAGAAAATAAGACACTGCACATTCTAACTCATAGGCAGGTGTTCAACAATGAGAACACATGGACATGGTGGGGGGAGCCCCACACACTGGGGTATGTTGGGGGGGACTAGGGGGAGGGACTGCAGAAGGTAGGGAGTTGGGGAGGGATAACATAGGGAGGAATGCCAGATATAGGTAATGGGGATGGAGGCAGCAAACCACATTGCCATGTATGTACCTATGCAACAATCCTGCATGTTCCTCACATTTACCCCAGAACCTAAAGTGCAATAAAATATATATATTAAAAAAAAAAGACAATACAGATTTAATCTCTTATCGTTTTTGAAATCAGAAGCCTAAAATCAAGGTGTTAGCAGAGTTGCATTCCTTCAGTGGGGAATCTATTTTATTGCCTTTTCTGCTTCTAGAGGCTCCCTGCATTCCTTGATTCATTGGCCCGTTGCTTGTATCACTCTAAATTCCTGCTTCTGTCTTAACATCTCTTTCTATTCCCTGACTGTCTTTTATAAGGATGCTTGTGATTATACTGTGCCCACCTGGATAATCCTGGATTATCTTCCTCTCTCAAAATCCTTAACCTAATTACTTCTGCAAAATCCCATTTGCTGTATAAAGTAATATTCATAAGTTCCATGATTGGACATGGATGTCTTTGCAGTGTGGGGGACATACAGTATTCTGTTCACTACACCCAGTAATGATTCTAGGCTCTCTTATATGATATCACTCTGTTGTAGTCATAGTCTTCCAAATGCAGGCCCCTGGATAGATCTTGTGCATTCTCTAAACCTTTACTCTTAACTTTTCCCATATTTGGAATGCTTTTGCCTATTGACATCACCAGCTTAAACTCTACACAACCTTTCATTCTCAACTTCTTCCTCCCTATGCTAGCCCACTGTCATTTTCTTCTTCCTGACTGATCTATCTATCTATCTACCCATCCATCTAGCTGTTTAGAGACAGGGTCTTTCTTTGTCACCTAGGCTGGAGTGCAGTGATACCATCATGACTTCCTGCATCCTTGACCTCCAGGGCTCAAGCGATTCTCCCACCTCAGTCTCCTTGGTAGCTGGGACTATAGGCACACACCATCATGCCTTGCTAATTTTCACACTTTTTGTGGAGACAGGGGGTCTCATTATGTTGCCCAGGCTGGTCTTGAACTCCTGACTCAAGTAATCTTCCCACCTTGACCTCGCAAAGTGCTGGGATTATAGGCATGAGCCACTATGCCTAGCCTTTCTGACTCTTCTAATTGCTATTTCATATGTCATGTGGAGAGGAAGAAATTTATTATAATTTTATCTTGTATTTTTGTCACAATTATCTTAATCATGAAACAAAATTTTAGTCAGAATTTATCATGGGAAAAGCATTGGTTTTTAGTTGCTAAGGGAAATACAGACATATTTAAAGATGATTCCTAACTTAACAAAATTTATAATTTGATAAGAAATTTAAAAATTAATATTAAGTCATTATGATGTGTTGGAAAGGACATAGATTTTTGAATCACAATGTTCTGAGTTGAGTTGTAGCTCCAACCTGTGGTAACTTGTTTATCTCCACTGAAATTCAAATCTTTTTATATTAAAATGAGATAATTTTATTATAAGGTTGATTCAATGTGCAAACAAAATATATCTTGTAAAGTATCTGGTTCATACTGGAAAGTCAAAAATTTTCCACATGATTTTTGACATTAAATAAAGAGTCTTTGGGCAGACAAAGGACCGAGAGGGGACATCAGGTCATGGAAGGCCATATAGAGAAAGAGAGATTTGAGTTAGACCTTGAAATCTGGATATAGTTTTCTCATTTAAGATAGCAAATAGGGTCATTGTCATAGGAATTTGGTTGCTAATGATGTAAACAAATAACCAGTTTGAAGGAAGCATGGTAAATTCCAGCAAGAAAGGCTTAAAATATAGGCTGAAGAATTTGAAGGCCAAACTTAACGTCCATCCTGTGAGCCATTCACAAGTCTTGGTCTAGGCCTCATCATTTCTTACCAGTACTATTAAAAGCTCTATAAAGATAGGAACTGAATCTGTTCATTTCTGTATCCCTAGCATCAGGACAGGGCTTACCACATATTAAGAACTCAGGAAGTGTCTGTGGAATAAACAAATAGAGAAGCACAGGAAGATAAACATTACCATATAGTTGCCCCCCACCCCACCACTTTTTTTCCGTCTCTAACAGAGCAAAATAATCCAAAGATTCAGATATGTTGTAAACAGTTTCCAAGTTTTGGCTCTTTTTCTAAAAACTGATAGTGATGGCTATAAATGTGAGATATTCATTATTTGCTGTGCTGGAAGGTGGAAAAGGGGCAAGCAGTTGAGTGATTTAAAAATACAATTAAAAAAAGTATCTTGCCTTATTAGTCTCAGAATCATTCCTGTAAAAAAATTAGTAGTCATTAATCTTATTTCTGTGATTCTGATAATGTGCTTTACTTGGGAGTTTATGGTGATAATTTTGTATGTAGATTCAAGAGGATGGGTCTGATAAGTAATTGAAACAAATAAAGATTTAATTTGCTGATGCTTTGTGGTATTTAAACAAATTTATATTTTTGCATAATTCATACTATTTTTCACCAAGGTTTTCTCTTCCCAGGAAATTGTAATGAACCCCTGATGCATAAAATACTTTTTCCTTTACAGACTGACTGCTGTAGCTGATGAGAAAAATAAAATAAAACAAAACCCACAGGGGAGCGGACACACAAGAATCTTCTGAACATCAGAGCCTAACCTGGCTTCTAATACACAAACTTTTGTTTGAGAACTTTGGATCTCGTAATCTTCTAATACACTGAAACTTTTCCATTTAAACTATACATTCTAATGAGTATAAAAGGAAGCAAATTTAGTCATTAATAGGTAGATAACCATGGCAACATCACAGCTATGCTGCTATAACCAGCGTCATTTTCTAAGTGAACTAAGAATAGCATCACATGTTGAGAGCTTTAATTTAAATATGATTTCTAAGACTGGAAATCTTAAGGTTGGTAAATGAGAAGTTTAAATGCCACATTATAATTGTTCAGCCAAACTTCTACATTTTATCACAGATAATGGGAAAAGGTTATTGAGGTTATAATGATATCGACATCAAAGGTTAGTATATTTCCACCAAATCGGGCTACATCTTAAAGGAATATATTAGATTTTAGTTGATAATTTTCCTAGTCGGGATTAGGGAAGTAGCCACTTAGCAAGTGAGAAGAAATTTTATAAAGGTCTCAAAATCCTTGACTTCATTACTTCTGCAAAGTCCCTTCTGCTATGTAAGGTAACATTCACAGGCTCTGAGATTAAACATGGAGGTCTTTTAGTGAGGGCATTATTCCATGTACTACACACACTATTGATTCCAGGCTACCTTCTACCGTATCACTCTCTGTAGTTAGACTCTTTCAATTGTGGAAAAAAAACTTAGAAATCTATTTTTTTTTTTTTTTTTTTTTTTTTTTTTTACATTTGTGGCAGAGCTTGCATATAGGTGGGGCCATGAGACTAGTTCTTTCCTGAAGAACCTGATGCCAAATGATGAGTGTCACCATCCAGGCTGAGATAGTTAGACCAAACACCTCTTCACTTATCCCTTGCCAGCTGTCCCAGTGGAGAGGATTTAACAAAGGACTCCAAGGTGCTGGAAGATGATGGAGTCACAAGATAGAAGGATCTGAATCACTGCATAGAACAGAGCCCTCCACCCATCCTCACTGCACTGTTACATGAGCAAGAAGTATTGTATTAAGCTGCTGAAATGAAGGGGTTGTTTGTTTTAGGAATGAGCCTGCTCAGCATGGATGAAGGACTTTGAAAGTCAGGAAATTTCTCATTCTTCTGATGGCTCAGGCTCAGGAAGTGATGCCGGCACATGCATCAGAATATGTTCACAGGAATTCATTGCTTTTTTCTTTGTCCAAGGAAGCATTGCTGAGGCTGTGTAGGTCCTAGCCATCCCTGTCTCTGCGTCTGTGCTTTGAAGGTGCCTGTCTCCAATCCACAATGGACACACCAAGTGTTCTGCCTTGAGTGCCTGACATAGAGCTGAGTTTGGTTGAAGTAGATTATCAAACCACAGAAATTAAGAAGCTTAGGTAAGTGCCCACTTAGAACCTATTAGTGGTCTTTTTTACTGTTAAGTATGGCACTATTTTTTTGACATGTCTTTTTACTGTTAAGTATGACACCAGTACAATAGTTTATTTTGTTTTCTTCTTTATGAGTGTTTGATCCCTGAATTTACTTTTCTCTTTTATGGTGCAGAGATATGACAAACTCCTTTATGAAATGTGAATTATTTTATATAACTTTCTTTAATAATATACCTAATATTCAACAAGGAAAGCAACTGGCAACTTTTAATTTAGAGTGTACAATTTTTTAACACCTTGGAGTTCTGAATAAACATTAGGAATATGTATTCTTGTTTATAATTTTTTAGTCAAAAGATCATTGTTGTACTTTCAAAATATTTCTTCAAGATATATGAAATGGGAAGAGAAAATTGTAGAATCATCTGGGTCTTGAATCATCTATCTTGGGCTTACATTTAAAAAGAAAGTGTGTTTTTTGTTTTCCTTTAGAAATTCATCTATGAAGATGTTGCTGAGAATATTTGGAAGAAAGTGGCTCACAGGAACATGACATATAGGATGATTTAAATGTGATCTTTCTACCTAAAAGCCACTTCTCATCTAGCTTTTGGATTTGTGGATACCATCTGCATGGTTCATAGTGAGAGGATCTGTAGCTCCAAATCTGAGCATCAGACATGAGCATGTCATACCTCTTGCAGAACTGAGAATGACAGATGATCTTTGAACAAGGCTGTGAGAGGCAGAGAAGAGTAGTGGAAAGGCAGACAGATGGGAGTAAGCATGTGTGGGTGCCTCTTCCCATCTCTTAGGGGTTTGAATGATATAATCTTTAATTTAACCTTTGAGTGCCATAGCAAGGCCAAAGCACGCCCTTGAATAAAACATATTCCTCAAGAATAGGTTATATATCTTCCTAAGGAATGATTGTTCTTAAGGTCCTGAATAATTTCTCAAAACAACAACAACAACAACAAAAGTGTTTTAGAGAAAACTCAGCAAAAACAGTATTTAACTTTCTTTTCTCCAGAAGGAAAGAGGCAGATAATGAAAGTTTGCATGCCTGAGTGTGTGTACAGCTTGGGTATAGTGGGGCACGTAAATAAATACTGTTTTACTACTCAAGAGTATTGAGAATATTTCAATTTTTTTGTGCATATAACAAATCACCTCCACACCACCTCACCCCCGTACCCTCAAACTTAGTGGCATAAAGACAACTATTTTATTAGGCCTACACTTACCGTGGTCAGAAATTCAAACAAAGCATAGCCAGGAAGGCGTGTCCTCTCTTCAGTGCTAGGCCTTCATCTGGAAAGACTCAAAGGCTGGGTCTGTTTACCTGAGTCCCTATTTGTGGTCTCTCTGTAGTGGCCTCAGGGTAGCTGAACTCATGAGGCAGATTAGTCCTCCCTAGTGAGTTTTCCAGCACACCAGGCAGAAGTGGCCTGGCGTTTTAGGATTTACCATCAAGTTATCCTATCACTTCCTATAGACTCTATGTGATGGTTAATACTGAGTGTTAACTTGATTGGATTGAAGGATGCAACGTATTGTTCCTGGGTGTGTCTGTGAGGTGTTGCTAAAGATTAACATTTGAGTCAGTGGACTAGGAGAGGCAGACCCACTCTCAATCTGCCACCATGGCCAGGCGAGAATAAAGCAGGCAGAAGGTGGTGAAAGAGCAGACTTGCTGAGTCTTTCAGCCTTCATCTTTCTTCTGTGCTGGATGCTTCCTACCCTCGAACATCAGACTCAAGGTCTTCAGCTTTTGGAATCTTGTACTTATACCCATGATTTGCCAGAAGCTCTCAGGCCTTCAGCCACAGACTAAAGGGTGCACCATCGGCTTCCCTGCTTTTGAAGTTTTGGGACTTGGACTGGCTTCCTTGCTCCTCAGCTTGCAGATGGCCTATTGTGGGACTTCACTTTTTTTTTTTTT
>NW_016108186.1:0-21624 GCF_001604975.1 Cebus imitator | reverse complement strand
ATGTTGACCAGGATGGTCTCGATCTCTTGACCTCGTGATCCATCCACCTCGGCCTCCCAAAGTGCTGGGATTACAGGCTTGAGCCACCGCGCCCGGCCTGTGGCCATGTTTTAAAACTGTCACAGGAGAATTAGAGGCAGATGACATTTAAAATTAAAAACATATTCATAAAAATATTTTTACTATTTTAAAGATCGAGTACTTGAATATTAACTTTCTTTTATCTCTTCCTCAACACCCACACCCTTACATTTTGGGTTCCTGAGAATGTCCAAGTTTTTTTCTTCTGTCATTCTCTTTCCATTTCTGAGCTTTAGGAAATACCTGCAAAGTAACATTAAACATTGTTTTCTTTGTGTTTAACTTGTGACAAGTATGTTAGCTAAGATAAGAAGTCTTACCTAGGGAGTTTGACATAGCATTGACACAATGTTATATATCTCATGGAAGACGGAGAGGACATTGATCTAACCTGAAGAAATGCCAGAGAGAGAGATTGAGAAATATTGACTGAAAGACGGCACCCAGCTCCCTCAGCCTTGGAGGCACTGGCAAGATGTGCTTTTGATTTATCCCTGTCTTTGTCTTCCTTTGATTGTCTAGCTCCTGGTTTCTGTCTAATATTCTAGAAATATTCTACAAGCCTGATCATGGGTCATATCATTCAAAGACTTTAGATCTCCTCGCTTTCTCCGACTTTGTGCTTGCAGCCTCCCTTGTGTATGTGACATGTTGTCCAGCTCTTATGAATGCTGGTGCCTCTCTGCTCTCCTGTCATGAGCGATGATTTCTCCCTGGCTGGCAATGACAAAGTCTCACTTTCCCTGTGGTCCAGCATGACAGAAAGGAATGCAATGCTAAAATATTTCCACATTCACTCTGGCCAGATGAAAGGAAAAAGATGGAGTATGAGAGTTTTTATTTTTATCAGTTTTATTTAGTGTCTTTAAAGCTTTAGTTCTATTATGTGATAAGGCCACAGAGTCCCTTGGGATAAGCAGTACTTAAAGAAAAATGCCCAGACCTACTTTTTTTGAATTGCATGTGAAATGTTGTTTTTTGTTTGTTTGTTGTTACCAAACTGATTTGAATCAATTTTACCTGTTGCTATAACTGTATAATTTAATTTTATGGAAAGTGAATGAAATGTGAATGGAAAAAGAGTTGTGACTTCTTGGAAAAATAAATGAAATGCATTAATTGCTTCGTTAAATGCTTTACTGAGATAAATCTGTAAAATCAAACAAGGGAGAGAGAAGTTTGAAAGATTATAAGATGTTTGTAAAATTGTAGAAGGATTCTGTATTAATCTGATATTTATCTTATCCTCAATAAATGGCAGTTATTGTTTGTTGTTTTGAAGAATAAGTAAATGGGCAGATAAAAAGTTAGTGCATATCAGTTTCCTTTTCATTTATCAGCAGACTGACCCTTGAAACAGAGCTTGGGGCAAGAGGATGGAGATTGTTTAACTTCCAAGGCATGGGAAAATGTGTCTCTAAGAAATATTTTTAAATTATCTTCTTGGGAGGTTGTGTTGATTTTCCCAAGCTTTGATGGAGTCAGTCTTTCAGGTAACAATTAAATTTATCTGCTTAAATAATGTTCTTCAAGAAGAGTGTCATAGGCCCAATTTATTGTATTATAAATTTTTTATACTCTAAAATTGAACAAAGAAGTTTGACATGTTACAAACTCATTTCTATAGGTTAAATTATTAATTTACAGGGCATCCAAGTGATTAAATGGAACGTCATGATGAGAATTGCACAGAACAATGGATTTTCACCAAATGCTCTATTTAAAATTGCAACCCTTACCTCACCCTTCATTCATGGTTCTCTCCACCCTCTTTCCTGCTCTACTTTTTGCCATAACAATTATCTTTTTATATACTATATAATGTCCTTATTTATTTTATTGACTCTTTTCCCCTACAGTCAAAATTATAGATTTACACACATGAATTCATCAAAAAGTAAATTAGTGAATGAATTAAGAATATGAGTTAGTTATATTAGTAATTGATAGAACTTTCCCAGTAGACAAAGCTTTCCATGAAGTTACCCCAGGATTAGGTAAAATACACACACACACACACATTCTCTCTCTTTAAATCACGAGGTAATACATAGTAAGAAGTAGTAGTGGTAAATACTTATGTTTATTCAGATAGCTTTGAAGATAATGTTGAATTCAAGAAACAAATCCATCTCAAAATGACTTAAACAATATTTATTACTTCATATTACAAGAAGTTCCAGAAACAGTGTAACTCCATATTGTTCAGCTTAGGAGTCCAGTGAGCATATCATGGACTCAGCTTCTCTGAATCTTTATGTTCTTTCACACTCAAAATATCAGATCGACTCTCAGGATTCAAAGTAGCTGCAACAATCCAGGCATCACAGCCAAATGCAATCACATTTAGAAAAGGAACAGATTTTTTCTGCGTGTTTCCTTTTAAAAGTTAGAAAATATTTCCTGGAAGTTATTAGTTATCCTCATGTCTCATTGGCCAGAATTGTATTGCATGCCTGTGATACTAACCAATCATTGGTGAGGAGAATGACATCATCAGGGTTGACTAATTAGGACTTACTTTCGGGAGTCAGGCTTATCCTGAAACACATGGCCATGAGAAGAGGGCTAAAAATTGGAACAAAATGGATTTCTTTGGAGTAGAAAAGGAGTAGGAAAAGATGTTTGGTAGTGTATGCTACAATATTAAATGCATTTATATGTGAAGTTAAGGCAAAATTAATATGGGATTGGTTGACAAGTGAAAGCATCAAATAATTTACACAACTCCCAAGTATCTAAAAATCATGACATTAGAACATTTTCTTGTGTAATCCTCCGCTTACTATGGCCCCATGGCCACCTGTAACCTGCTGGGGGGTTCCCTCCACCCCTCAAACTGCATTTATTTGCTAAGGTGCCTGTGTAGTTTCAATATGAAGCAGTGGCAACATGCACCCGTAGATGCCCAGCAGCCTGAGAAAATGAGACATGCTGAGACCAAGGCATCCTGTGCTTTTGCTGAGGCCTGCTTGAATATTCCTAAACCCAGTGAAGAGGTACAAAACAACTACTTGTCTGTGAGCAAAGTTTCCATAAACTTCAGTGACATGTCAAGGAAAAACAAATTCATGCAGCTTTAAATTCTCTACTTTCTGCTCCAGTGTCCAATCTTTTATTGTTACTTTGTTCCTCAAATTTAGTTTTGTGTGTGTATATAGATATATTCAAGTTTCAAACAGATTTTGGAGTTTTAGGAAGTCCAATGAATGACACCTTGCTTTCTCTACCCAAGATATGAATAAATTGGAGAGACAAAGCAGTGAAAAATGGGGAGCAAAATATTACTTCTGTTACTGAAGAAGGGTTTGGGGTGACCTCTGCGGGTGGCAACAGCGGGCTTTCTAACTTTGAGCATTAGGACTAGGTACACCTGCACACTGGGTCTCAGGCAGTCCTGGAAAGCCCTATGCCTCCCAAATTAAGCTGTTCTTTAAAACTTACAGCAAAGAAGAACAGATGAGACAAGCACTTACAGTATCTTTAACAGCTGGATAGGGACATTGTGGAAAGAGTTAAGCTGCACATGTTCAGTTCCTTATCCCAAACTCACCAATCAGTCATTCCTCATCCCCAGGGCTAGCAGGACCACAAGGGCAAGAGAGCTAGAAGTGGTTGGCAGTGGAGCTCCCTCCGCACAGAGGGAACCAGTGTAAGTGAGAAAGTGCGTCCTCTTGCTTATAGTTCAATAGGGAATACACTAATAATGGTGCTAATTAGGCAAAGGACAATATAAAATAGACACTTTTCTATAGAAAATTAGGCAAAAGACATAGACAATTAATAGAAGAACTCCAAAGTTTAAATAAGTAGCTGAAAATTGTTCAACTCCACTTGGCATCAAATTATTGAAAATCAAAATCATTATGATGCAGTTTTTCCACTAAAGTAGTGAAAAATGTTATAAAATTTCTCAAAGTCATTTCAATCAAGATATTTAATGTGTTTTAATGAATTAAGTTCAGTTCTGGAAATGCAGTAAAAGTAAATGATAATGGGGACAAATATTTAAGGACAAAGATGTTCCTTATAGTGTAATTTATACTAACAAAAATGTGATAATAACCTCAATATTTAACTGTGGAATACTGGTGAATTAACTGTAATGATAGAATATGTAGCTATCAACATTAATCTTGAATAAAATTTAACAACTTTGAGCAATGCTCATGATTAAAGATTAAATTATCAAATCAAGATATGCAGATCTGTGTGTATGTGTGTGTGTATTTAATAATGCAAACTTAGTTGAACATCTGTCTATATGTCTAGCAAAACACAGTAAGAAATACATAAAACATAACCCCTAATTTGTTTAATTTTAATTTTTCTCTTTGTACTTTTATAGAAGTAATTTTATATTACTATATAATTGTCAATTACATATAAATTAATTTTCTACAACAAGTATATGTTGCTCTTTTACAATTGGAAAACATAATTACTTAAAACGTCATGAATTTTAACAGTTTAACCCACAGTCATCAATTGCACTCTATAAAGCAGGAACCCCAGGAAGCAGAAGGCTTTTGGGGAGCAGCAATCAGAATCACCAAGCAAAACTGAAGTGAATTAGAGCGCAATTTAGTACCAAACCATGACTTCTAGCCATAAGCATTTTTACAGTTATAGCGAATATTCATTTAATTCTTACTGCATCCCACATCAAGTCTTCAGAACCTTGCATGAAATAACTCATTTGATCCTCACATCTTTGTGAGGGTGGTACTATTTTATTATTTTTGGTTTATAGTTGATAAAACTCTGAGGCAGAGTGAGAGTTTTAATCTGTCTGAGTTGTGATAGCCAGTAAATGCAGAGAGCAGGCTCTTACTTAGGGCAATCATATCCTAGAGTCTGTGCTTTTAATTCCACTGCCGCTGTACTGGCATTTGTTCCCCCATGTTATGGTCCAGGAAGGTATTTTTGGTACAGTGGGTGCTCTTGTATGTTCTTTCCGTACAACAATCTCTTTATCACCTTATTCATTGTGAGGACCCCAGAAGTTTGATAAGAGTCAACCCCAGGGGATTTCAATCTAAATTCCACGTTCTTCCTACCTGACAATGCAGAATACCAGAATAACAATTCTCCTTTTGTTATTATGAGAGTGAATTTTCTCATAAGCAGGATAGTTATACTAAGAGGCCAGTTTTTCATTGTGTACTGTGTAGCGTCTTGATGCACACACTCCTGATTATGAAAGACTTAAAATTTTGATTCATCATGAACCATTTATGTTTTATTTTCAAAGTGGGTTAAGAAATAATAATGCAATTTAATTAGAAGACCAAATTGTATTATTTTAAATATTATTATCTAGTTGGATTGTGAGTACTGCTCCAAGAGAATTGGACACAAGAAAATCAACTTCCAAAGTTAGAGGAAAATATATTCCCACCTACCTTGATACTCAAAAAATTAGTCATTAAATTTTGTAAGGAATTTGTATAGATTAACCCAGTGAAAAATATTGACTCTTTCAGTATCCTGAGCTTTCATATGCCCCTTATGAAAGTTAGCTAGATATGCCAATCAAATGCAGGCTGAAAATAAAGGAAGCTCCTTTCTTTGTGTCATAGTAGAAACCAGCCTCAGGAAGTCCTAAACACACTGCCAATACAGAGTGAGTTGAGAATACATTGAAAAACAAAATAAATGACAGCTCATTACTCTCACTGATTAGAACAAATTAATTATAGCAACTGGCTGGCAGAAATAATGCTGTACAAGGCAGGCAAATACAATCTATTTAAGTAGCTCATTGATTGCAAAAGAAATTTAGATCATATGAAATTTCATTAAGGAGCACTAGATGCTTCAAGTCTTTGTTGCCACTGACAGCTTCATACTATGTTCTCAGAGTGCTTCATAGCTTCCCAAATATTTTACCTTAGTAAAAATTATAGGGTTTATAGTGCTTTAAATGTAACCTGTGGACGAACTCTTGTGGTGGCTTGGTAGTGGCAAATTCTCTTAGCATTTGTTTGTCTGAAAAAGAATATCTTTCCTTCATATATGAAGCTTAGTTTGGCTGGATACAAAATTTGTGGCTGATAATTTTTTTGATTGAGGAGGCTGAAGATAGTGCCCCATTTCCTTATAGCTCGTAGGGTTTCTGCTGAGAAATCTGCTGTTAATCTGATAGGTTTCCATTTACAGGTTATCTGGTGCTTTTGTCTCATAGTTTTTAAGATTCTTTCCTTCACCTTAACTTTAGATAACCTGATGAAAATGTGCCTAGGTGATGATCTTTTTGTGAATTTCCCAGATGTTCCTTGTGCTTCTTGTATTTGAATATCTAGCTCTCTAGCAAGGTCAGAGAAATTTCCCTCAATTATCCCCCAAATATATTTTCTAAACTTTTGGATTTCTCTTCTTCATCAAGAACACTGATTATTCTTAGATTTGATTGTTTAACATAATCCCAGACTTCTTGAAGGCTTGGTTCATATTTTCTTATTCTTTTTTCTTTGTATTTGTTGGATTGGGTTAATTCAAATATCTTGTCTTTGAGCTCTGAATTTCTTCTATTTGTTCAATTCTATTTCTGAAACTTTCCAGAGCATTTTGCATTTTATAAGTGTGTCCATTTTTTCTCAAAGTTTTGATTGTTTTTATTTATGCTATGTATTTCCTTGAATATTTCTCCTTTCACTTCTTGTATCTTTTTATTTTTTTAATTTCCTTATATTGGACTTCACCTTTCTCTGGTGCCTCCCTGATTAGCTTAATAACTAACCTCCTGATTCCTTTTTCAGGTAAATCAGGGATTTCTTCTTGATTTGGGTTCATTGCTGGTGAGCTAGTGTGATTTTTTTTTGCAGGGGGGAATGTTAACCTTGTTTTGTCATATTACCAGAGTTGGTTTTCTGGTTCTTTCTTATCTGGGCAGGCTCTGTCAGAGGGAAGGTCTAGGCCTAAAGGTTGTTCAGATTCTTTTGTCCCACCAGGTCTTCCTTTGATGTAGTACTCGCCCCATTTTCCATGGTTGTAACTTCCTGAGATCCGAGCTGTACTGATTGTTATCTGTCTTCTGGATCTAGCCGTCCAGTAAGTCTACCAGCCTTCAGTCTGGTACTGGGAGTTGTCTGCACAGAGTCCTGTGATGTGAATCACCTGAGTCTCTTAGACCTTGGTACCATCACCTGCTCTGGTGGAAGTGGCGGGGTGGTGAAATGGACTCTGTGAGGGTTTCTAGCTTTGGCGGTTTAATGCACTATTTTTGTGCTGATTGTCGTCCTACCAGGAAGGGGCACTTTCCAGAGAGCATCAGCTGTGTTAGTATAGGGAGGAACGGATGGTGAGTGGGGCCCTAGAACTCCCAAGAGTATATGCCCTTTCTTTTCAGTTACCAGGGTGGGTAGGAAAGGACCATTGGGTGGGGGCAGGGCTAGGCATATCTGAGATCAGGCTCTCCTTGAGTGGGTCTTGTTGCAACTGCTGTGGGGATGGGGATGAGCTTCCCAGGTCAATGAAGTTGTGTTCCTAGGAGGATTATGACTGTCTCTACTGTGTCATGCAAGTTGTCAGGAAGTGAAAGAAAGCCAGCAGTCACAGGCCTCACCCAAGCTTTCATGCATCCCAAAGGGCTGCTCTCAGTCTCACTGTGCCCCTGACCCAGCAGCACCAAGTCTCTTTCCAGGCAGTGAGTGAGCAGGGCTGAGAACTTGCCCGAGGCTCTTGCCTCCCAGCAGCAAAAGTAAATAGGGCTTTCCTTCTTCCCCCACCTGTGGAGACTGCGCACGAGATTCACGCCCTCTCCTGAGTTCTGGCCTGGAGTCTTCTCAATTAGCCCAAATTGTTACAAAGTTCAGCTGGAGACTTTCTTCTCCCCGTGGACTTTTTCCAGCACCTCTGGTCGGTCTCCTGAAGGACCCCTGTGAGGCCAGGCAAAAACAACTTGCTAGGGGACCCAGTGAGCTCCCAGGGCTTTTCCTGCTGCTTCCTCGGTCCTGTATTTCACTCAGCTCTCTAAATTGACTCAGCTCAAGGTAAGGTCAAAATCTTCTCCTGTTAACATAGGCCTTCAGTTTCCCGAGTGGGGTGTGTGTTCCGGGGGTGGTAATCTTCCTTTCCCTCTTCCGCAGTTTAAGCAAAGTATTTGTGTTTTCTGCAGGAGCAACCTCCTTCTTTCAGGGGGGTCTGTGGGTCCTCTTGGGTTTCCTGATTTATTCCTGCAGTTGTTCTGGAACAAAAATTCATCATGAGCCTCCACATGTTGCTCTGCCCTTCCAAGTTGAAGCTGCAATGTAGTCCTGCCTCCTGTCTGCCATGATCCCCTGGTTGAAAAAGTCAGGGTGTGTTCCCTCTATCCTGTTTTTTGATGGCTTTTATTATGAATGGATGTCGAACATTATCAAATGCTTTTTCAGCATTAATTGAAATGATCATATTGTTTTTGTCCTTCATTCTGTTGACATGATGTACCATATTGATTGATTTGTGTATGTTGAACCATTCTTGCATTCCTGGGATAAATCTCACTTGGTCATTATGGATGATCTCTTTAATCTGTTGTTAAATTTGCTTTGCCATTATTTTGTTGAGGATTTTTGCGTCCATATTCATTGGTGATATTGGCCTACAGTTTTCTCTTTTTGTTACATCTTTGTCTGGCTTTCATATCAGGGTAATAATGGCCTCATAAAATGAAATTGGAAATATTCCCTCCTCCTCTAATTTTTAGAATAGAATAGTTTGAGGAGGATTGGTATTAATTCTTTTTAAATGTTTGGTAGAGTTTACAGTGAAGCCATTGGGTCCCTGGCTTTGGTTTGCTGGAAGAATTTTTATTATAGCTTTGATTTAGTTATTTGTTATTGGCCTGTTCAGGCTTTGCATTCTTCATGATTCAATCTTGGTAGCTTGTATGTGTCTAGGAATTTATCCATTTACTCTAGATTTTTCCAGTTTATTGGCATATAGTTACTCCTAGTAAACACTGATGATCTTTTGAATATCTGCAGTATTGTTTGTAATGTCTCCCTTTTCATCTCTGAATTTATTTATTTGGGTCTTCTCTTTCTTTCTTAGTCTAGCTAAAAGTATGTCAGTTTTGCTTATCTTTTCTAAAAACCAACTTTTTGTTTTATTTGTATTATTTTCTGCATTTCAATTTCATTTATTTCTGCTCTTATCTTTATTATTTCTTTTACTAATTTGGGGTTCAATTTGCTCTTGTTTTTGTAGTTTTGTAAGATGTATAATTTGGTTGTATTTGAAATTTTTCTACTTTTTTGATGTAGGTGCTTATAGCTATAAATTTTCCTCTTAGTACAGCTTTCACTGTATGCAAGAAGTTTGGCACGTTGTATTTTAATTATCATTTGCTTTAAGAAATTTCTCAATTGTCTTCTTAATTTCTTCATTAATCCACTGATTATTCAGGACCATATTAGTTAATTTCCATGTGTTAGTAGGGTTTCCAAAATGTCTCTTATTATTGATTTCTGGTTTTGTTCCACTGTGGTAAAAGAAAGTACTTATTATTTCAATGTTTTGGATTTTTTTAATACTTGTTTGGTAACCTAATATATAATCTATTCTTGACAATAATCCATGTGCTGAAAAGAATTTATATTCTGTAGTCATTGGATGAAATGTTCTTTAAATATCTGCTAGGTCAATTTGGTCTATGGTGTAGATTCAGTTCAATGTTTCTTTGATGATTTTCTGTCCAGAAGATCTATCAATGCTGGAAGTTGAGTACTGAAGTATCCAGCTACTATTACATTGGGGTCTATCTCTCTCTTTAGCTCTAATAATGTTTGCTCTATATATCAGGGTGCTCCAGTATTGGGTGCATATATATTTACAATTGTAATATTCTCTTGCTGAAATGATCCCTTTATCATTATATAATGACCTTCTTTGTCTCTTCTTATAGTTCTTGTTTTGAAATATATTTTGTCTGATAAAGTATAGCTACTTTTGCACTTTTTTTGGTGATTTCCATTGACATACAATATCTTTTCTATCCCTTTATTTTCATCCTATGTGTGTTTTTATAGTGAAGTGTATTGTGTGTTTGTTGTAGGCAACAGATTGTTGAGTCTTTTTTTTTTTTTTTTAAATAATCCATTCAGCCACTCTATATCTTTTGATTGGTGACTTCAGTCCCTTTTTATCCAATGTTATTAATAAGTAAAGACTTACTTCTGCCATTTTATTATTTGTTTTCTAGTGTTTTTGTGGTCTTCCTTTTTTACTTCCTTCTTGCCTTTGTTTTAGTGAAGGTAATTTTCTCTGAAGGCATGATTTAATTTCTTGCTTTTTCTATATCCTATGTGTGTTTTCTGATGAGATTACCATGAGGCTTGCAAATACTCTTATAACTCATTATTTAAAGCTGATAAGAATGTAAGACTGCTTGAATGAACAAACTAGCAAAAAGAAAATGAGTAAAAACTCTAACTTTGTCCCCCTGCTTTTAAACTTTTTATTGGTTCTACTTATATCTTATTGTACTGTTTATGTCTTAAAAAGTTGTTGTAGTTATTCTTTTTGATTGGTTCATCTGTTACTCTTTCTATCTAGAAAAAGAGTAGTTTATACACCACAGTTCAGTGTTACAACATTCTGTGTTTTTCTATGTTGTTACCATTACCAATGAATTTTGTGCCTTCAGATGATGCCTTATTGTTCACTAACATCCTTTTCTTTCTGATTGAAGTACTCCCTTTAGCGCTTCTTGTAGGACAGATCTGGTGTTGGTAAAATCCCTCAGCTTTTGTTTGTCTGGGAAAGTCTTTATTTATCCTTCATGTTTGAAGGGTATTTTTACCAGATACACTATCCTAGGATAAAAGTATTTTTTCTTCACTAATTTAAATATGTCCTGCTACTCTTTTCTGGCCTGTAAGGTTTCCACTGAAAAGTTTCTACCAGACATATTGGAGTCCCATTTCATGTTATTTGCTGCTTTTCTCCTGCTGCTTTTAGGATCCTCACTTTTTTCTTGAACTTTGGGAGTTTGATTATGAAATGCCTCGAGGTAATCTTCTTTGGGTGAAATCTACCTGGTGTTTGTATTAGTCCATTCTCACACTGCTACAAAGAAATACCTGAGACTGGGTAATTTATAAAGAAAAGAGGTTTAATTGGCTCATGGTTCTGCATGCTGTACAGGAAGCATAGTGGCTTCTGGGAGGCCTCAGGGAGCTTTTACTCATGGTAGAAAGCAAAGTGGGAGAAGGCATCTTACCTGGAAGAAACAAGACCAAGAGAGTGGGGGAGGTGCCACACACCTTTGAACTACCAGATCTCATGAGAATTCACTATACAGTACCAAGTGGGGATGGTGCTAAACCATTCATGAGAACTCTGCCCCCATGATCCAGTTACCTCCCATTAGGCCCCACCTCCAACACTGGGGATTACAATTTTACATGAGTTATGGTGACGACACAAATGAAAACCATATCAGTGTTTTATAACCTTCTTATACTTAGATATTGATCTTTTTCTTTAAGTTTGGGAAGTTCTCTGTTATTATCCCTTTGAATCAACTTTCTACCCCTATCTCTTTCTCTACCTCCTGTTCAAGGCAATAACTCTTAAATTTGCCTTTTTGAGGCTATTTTCTAGATCTTGTAGGTGTGCTTCACTGTTTTTAATTCTTTTTACATTTTGTTCTGTACTGTATTTTCAAATAGCCGTCTTCAGGGTCACTAATTCTTTCTTCTGCTTGATCAATTCTTCTACTAAGAGACTGATGTATTCTTCAGTCTGTCAATTGCATGTGTCAACTCTAGAATTTCTGCTTGATTTCTTTAAATTATTTCAATCTCTTTGTTAAAGTTACCTGATGGAATTCTGAATTTCTTCTATGTGTTATCTTGAATTTCTTTGAGTTTTCTCAAAACAGCTATTTTGAATTATCTGTCTCATCTCTGTTTCTCCAGGATTTGTTTCTGGTGCCTCATTAAGTTTGCTAAGGCTGTCTTTTCCTGGATGGTCTTGGTGCTTGTTGATGTTTACCAGTGTGTGGGCATTAGAAAGTTAGGTATTTATTATAGTCTTCACAGTCTCGTCTTGTTTTACCTGTTCTTCTTGAGCAGGCTTTCCAGGTATAAAAAAAAAAATAAAAGAAAAAAAAATAAAAATAAAAGAGAAGGCTTTCCAGGTATTCAAAAGGACTCAGGTATTGTGATCGAAGCTATGTCTGCATTAGGGGACACCACAAGTGCAGCAATGCTGTGCTTCTTAAAGAATCATAGACTTATTGCTTTGGTGGTCTTAGATAGGATCTGGAAGAGTTCTCTGCAATTCCAGGCAGAGACTCTTCTTCTCTTCCCTTACTTTCTCCAAAACAAACAGTCTGTCTCTCTATGCTGAGCTGCCTGGGGCTGGGGATAGGGTGACACAAGCACCCCTATGGTCACCACCACTGAGACTGCTAGGTCATACCTGAAACCAGCCCAGTACTGGGTCTCACCCAATGCCCATGGCGGCCACTACCCAGTGACTGCCTATATTTGCTCAATGCCCTCAGTGCTCTCAATGTCCAAGTTGTTTACAATCAGCAACTGGCAATGCCAGCCAGACTCATATCCTTCTCTTTAGGTACTCACATCCCCCAGGCCCTGGACAGGTCCAGAGATGCTGTCCAGGAGCTAGGGACTGGAGTCAGAATCCTTATAAGTTTACCTGGTCTTCTAGTCTACTAAGGTTGAGCTGGTTCTCAAATCACAAGACCCAGTACTTCTCATTCTTCCATTCCCTTTCCACAGGCAGAGGAGCCTTTCCTGCCTCAAGCCCTTGAAAAGTATTGCCTGTCCACCAACAATGTTCCCTTGAGGCCCAATAGTTCTTCAATCATAATGTGGTCAATGTTAGCAGGCCTGGGACTCACCATTTAGGACAGTGGGCTCCCCTTTGTGGAACTACCACATTTCTGGTAGTTCCAGAAATGCCATTCAAGAACCAATGCCTGGCACCAGGGACCCCAAGAGCCTACTTGTTGCTCTAGCCCACTGTGGCCAAGCTGGTACCTAAGGTGAATTCAGAGTCCCCTTTTACTTTTCCTTATACTTTTCTCAAGCAGAAGGAATCTCTCACTATAGCCACAACAGTTGGGATTGTGCTGGGTCTCACCAGATGCCAGCATGTCTCAGAGTCTCACCCAAGGCCCATAGTGTACCTCCTGAGCATTGCTGCTTATTGTTCAGGTCCCAAGGGCTCTTAGTCAGCAGGTGATAGATCCTTTGTTGCATCCTTGTCTTCAGGGCAGTTGGTTCTCTTCTGGCCCAGTGTGGGTGTAGAAATGTGGTCTGGGAGCTAGGGCCTGGAATGGGAGTTTCATGACTCTGACCAGAACCCTATTCTACTATGGCTGAGCTGGTATCCAAGTTGCAAGACAAAAGACGTCTTTACTCTTCCCTCTCCTCTCCTCAATCAGAAAAGAGTGGCCTGTTTTAGAGCTGTGAGTTGTACTGCCTGGGGTTGGAGGAGAGGTGATGCAAGTGTTCTCAGCTGCCTTGGCTGGTGTCTCAGTATGTTGTGTGCCCCCGAGCCCACTGGTTCCTAGGTTAGCAGTAGGACTTCTAGTCCTTGAGGCCCAGGCTGCCTTCTAAGTTTATTTATGGCCCCACAGCACTTCAGCCCATGGTGGCAAGGCTTGCTGAAAGTTAAGTTCCAACTGTTGGAATGGGCAATTCCCCTCTGGGTAGGGCTGGTCTGAATGCTTCCTCTATAGGTGGATGTCATCTGAGCTCAGCCTGGTTTTGCTTTCCCCTGTGACAGGGCAGCACTGAGTTCAATGCAAAGTTTCACAAATTGCTGCACTCTCCCTCTCCAAAGTACAGAGATTTCCCTGTGACATGCGGCCACTGCAGGAGGATTGTGGTGGTGATGTTAGCAATTCAATACAGTCTTTTCTACCCTATTCAGTGCTTCTTCCAGCAATATAAAGTTAAAGGCAGGTACTATTAGTGCTCACCTCATTTTTTATTCTTATGAAGTTGCTATTTTTGTCTAGCTAGTTGCTGAATTTAGTTTTCCCACTGTGGGGCACAATCTGTGGGGCCTTCTATTGTTTCTTCCATTCCAACATATAAATAGTGGTTATCTCGGGGAACTGAAATAGTGAGTTACTTTAATTTTCTTTACACTATCTGTATATTTAAATTTTCATTGCAATGATGTATATTTCTTGTATAAAAAACTATAAAAACACTTTAATAACAATTTATGGATTTTAAACTGAACACATTTTGAAAATATATTCTCAGCAGACATGCATTCAACAAAATATTTGTTTCCATCATGTGATGTTATGATGACAGATATGATAACATCTCTGGAAAAGAACAAAGGCAAAAATGATCCATATCCACACTCTGGTGGGACAGACACATTTGTACATAGACCAAGTAAAATTATACAAGCCAAGTGCCATAGGAGTACAGCAGAAGGGAAAATAGCTGGGAATTTAAAGAAGGATTTTGGAAAAGGTGATTGACACAGACCTTGAAGTATTTCAAGAAATGCAGAAGTGAGATGAAAATTAGTCTGAGGAGTAGAACAATGTCAGCCTGAAGTGATATTGCATGTTCACCAAATAGAGTGCCTGTCCCAAAAGAACTAGTAGCAGAGCATTTAGGAATAGGAGAAAAAGAGAGTAGAAAGTGATGCATCTATGAAGACTGGATGGAGAGGCATCCTTTCCCACAGGAAAGTATGCAGCTTGCAGGCAAAGAGACTGTATCATTAGTCTATTTTCACACTGCTGATAAAGACATACCTGAGACTGGGCAATTTACAAAAGAAAAAGGTTTATTGGACTTAACAGTCCACATGGCTGAGGAGGCCTCACAATCATGTCAGAAGATGAAAGTCATGTCTCACATTGTGACAGACAAGAGATGAGGGCTTGTGTAGGGAAACTTCTCTTTTTAAAAGCATCAGATCTTGTGAGACTCATAACTATCATGAGAAAAGCATAGGAAAGATCTGCTCCCATGATTCAATTACCTCCCACCAGATCCCTCCCATAACAGGTGGAATTCAAGATGAGATTTGGGTGGGGACACAGCAAAACCATATAATTCTGCCCCTTGTCCCTGCTAAAGCTCATGACCTCACATTTCAAAACCAATCATGCCTTTTCAACAGTCCCCCAAAGTCTTTAACTCATTTAAGCATTAACTCAGAAGCCCATAGTCCAATGTCTCATCTGAGTCAAGGCACGTCCCTTCCACCTATGAGCCTGTAAAATCAAAAGCAAATTAGTTACTTCCTAGATACAATGGGCATACGGGCATTGTGTAAATACAGCCATTCCAAATGGGACAAATTGGCCAAAATAAATGAGGGTACAGGCCCCATGCAAGTCTGAAGTTTAGAGGGGCAGTCAAATCTTAAAGCTCCAAAATAATCTCCTTTGACTTCACATCTCACATCCAGGTCACACTAATGTAAGAGGTGGTTTCCCCATCATTCTCAGCAAACAAACACAAGAACAGAAAACCAAACACCACATGTTCTCACTCATAAGTGGGAGTTAAACAATAAAGAACACATGGTCACAGGAAGGTGAACATCACACACTGGGGTATGTTGTGGGGTAGGGAGCTAGGGGAGGTCTAGCATTAGGAGAAATACCTAATGTAGATGATGGGTTGAGGGGTTCAGCGAACTACCATGGCATGTGTATACCTATGTAACAAACCTGCATGTTCTGCATTTGTACCCCAGAACTTAAAGTGCATAAATATATATGAGGTGGTTTCCTATGGTCTTGGGCAGCTCCACCCCTGTAGCTTTGCAGGATACAGCCTTCCTCCTAGCTGCCTTCATGGGCTGGCATTGAGTGTCTGTGGATTTTCCAGGTGCACTGTGTAAGCAGTCAGTGGATCTACCATTCTGGGGTCTGGAGGATGGTGATCTGGAGACAGTTGCTCCACTATGCAGTGCCCCAATAGAGACTCTGTGTGGGGGCTCTGACCCCACATTTTCCTTCTGTAGTACCCTAACAGAGGTTCTCCATGAGCATCCCACCCCTGCAGCAAACTTCTGTCTGGGCATCCAGGCATTTCTATACATCTTCTGAAATCTAGGTAGAAGTTTCCAAACCCTAATTCTTGACTTCTGTGTACTCACAGGCTCAACACTATGTGAAAGCCGCCAATGCTTGAGGCTTGCACCTTCTGAAGCCACAGCCCGAGCTCCATGTTGGCCCCTTTCAGCCACGACTGGAGTGGCTGGGATGCAGGGCACAAAGTCCCAAGTCTGCACACAGCATAGGGACCCTGGGCACAGCCCATGAGATCACATTTTTATCCTAGGCTTCTGGGCCTGTGATGGGAGGGGCTGTCATGAAGACTTCTGACATGCTCTGGAGACATTTTCTCCATTGTCTTGGGGATTAACATTTGGCTCCATGTTACTTATGTGAATTTCTGCAGCAGGTTTGAATTTCTCCTCAGAAAATGGGATTTTCTTTTCTATCACATTGTCAGGCTGCAAATTTTTTGAACTTTTATGCTCTGCTTTGCTTATAAAACTGAATGCCTTTAATAGTACCCAAGTCACCTCTTGAATACTTTGCTGCTTAGAAATTTCTTCCACCAAATATCCTAAATCATCTCCTTCAAGTTCAAAGTTCCACAGATCTCTAGGGCAGGGGCAAAATGCCACCAGTCTCTTTGCAAAAACATCACAAGAATCACCTTTGCTCCAGTTTTCGGCAAGTTCCTCATCTCCATTTGAGCCTACCTCAGCCTGGACCTTAGTGTTCATATCACTGAGTATTCTTGTTGAAACCATTCAACAAGTGTCTAGGAAGTTCCAAACTTTCCCACATTTCCCTGTCTTCTTCTGAGTCCTCCAAACTGTTCCAACATCTGCCTGTTACCTAGTTCCAAAGTCACTTCCACATTTTGGTGTATATTTTCAGCAATGCCCCACTCTACTGGTACCAATTTGCTGTATTAGTTCGTTTTCACATTGCTGACAGAGACTTACTCAGGACTGGGCAATTTACAAAAGAAAGAGGTTTATTGGCCTTACAGTTCCATGTGACTTGGGAGGGCTCACAATCATGGCAGAAGGTGAAAGGCACATCTCACATGGTGACAGACAAGAGAAGAGAGCTTGTGCAGGGAAACTTCTCTTTTTAAAACCATCAGATCTTGTGAGACTTATTCAGTATCATGAGAAGAGCATGGAAAAGGTCTGCTCGCATGATTCAATTACCTCCCCAACCTGAGTCCCTCCCATAACATGTGGGAATTTAAAATGAGATTTGGGTGGGGACGCAGCCAAACTTTATCAGAGATCGTGGTTGACATTTTGCAGTTGAACTCTCAAAAGACTACAAGGGAAGAAGCTACAACCTGGTTCCATCTAAGCACACCACTGCAATCTGAATGGACACTCACAGAAGCACATTTGGGTACTAATGTCCTCAGAGGATACATTCTATGCTGCCAGTGACTCTCACTGCTTATGGACAGTTTGAGAGAACAGAAAAACACTGACTTGACTATTTCTCTAAAATAGGCTTGCAAGTAAGCTTGTTTAATTTTCTCTGTGTTGTTTACTACCTAAAATCTTCTGAAGTCTCATACTTCTGATGATTTATTTAAAAACTCAATTAAGTTAGAGATCTCCTTTCTTTACCCCTTGCCTGACACATTTTTTTTCTTGTGTAAATCAGATGCTGCTTGCCTAACTCCTTCCTAGTGCAGGCCTGCCAACTGGGGCTGAGAGAAAATTGCAAGCCTTGCAGATTGAGAGGCTGCAGAGCTTGGCAGACCCAACCCCAGAGGGGTCTTTTGGCATCTAATAAATGTCTTATGAGATCCAGGCTCACATTTAGGCAGGTCAGAAATGTATATTTTTATTTCTAGGCTTTTCCCCAGTGGAACTTGCAAGGCCAAGCCATGGTTACATGCAAACTAGGGATATAGATCCAGTAAATGAAAACCTACAAACTGAAAAAAAAGTTTAAATTTAGACTCAGATTGAAAATAGCTGAGGGGCCTTATATTTGAGATATCTTGAGCCATTCTATTGAGCAAGATTAATATTTTGCTCTGGCCCAGTTTTTGTCATGGAATCTATAATCTATAAATGTAGATACCAATCAATGGAATATTTGGAAAGAAGAGTTTAGTTATTTGAATAATTGAAGTGATCACTGGCACTTGGGATGTGCATTTGAAAACATTGCAGCATCCCAGCATCCCCAGACACTTAGTTGGGTATTCTCCAAGCAAGCCTGTAAAATCTCTCCTCCAGCCTTTCCCTGGATATCACGTTCTCACCAAAACCAATACTTCTTTGAGCCAGTTCCTGTAGTATGTAATGTCTACATAGTTCTCCTTGATGACTCTTTCCACTGATGCAGTAGATACTGCATGAGGTGGATGCAACAAGGGCAGTTCTAATCTCTGGTTGGCTTGAATCCCTGTGACATTAATGATAAAGCAAGAAAACAAAAACCTTTCCCTATTTCAAAAATGGGGTTACTCAATTGTGTTTTTCCCCAGAACTGTATGCATTAGAATTTCCTTGGGAATGCTTATTAAATGTAGACTCCTGTGTCTTGCCAGACACACCGTATCTCCAAGGTATGGAGATCTGAACTACATATTTTGAAAGCACTCTAGGCAATTTTGTCAGGCACAGATGTTTAAGAACAATTGCTAAGGATTAGGTATGAAGCTACCCTATTTTCTCTCTAAGATTGCTTGGTAGTGAATTATTTGTCCATCAAAGTTGTCCTTAAAGATATATGTGGAGGTGGAGAAAAGTTTGGGGGCTGATTCTAGGGAAGGAGCAAGAAAGTTTGATGAAATAAAAGAAAACTCAAGGTCTCTCTTTCATGATATCCTCAGGCCTTCAACTGATTGGATAAGGCCCACCCACATTATGGAGGACAATCTACTTTACTCAAAGTCCACTGATTTAAATGTTAATTTCATCTAAAACACCTTTCAAGTGAAACATAAAATTAAGCATCAATGAAGATATAATGAAGGAGGAACCTTGAATTTTGTCCTATTTTATCAAACTTTCTTGTTCCTTCCCTGCCACCAACCTCTGCATGTTCTTACACCTTTACACACCCTTGAACATACCTTTAAGGGCAATTTTGTTGAAGAAAGTATTCATTACAAGGCAATATGAGAGATAAAAGAGGGTAGGTTTGTATTTTTGCAACATACACTTTTAAAATGTATCTTGTAGAGAGCAGAGAACTTAGACTGTGATGAGCTGATCAAAACTTACGTGAATTCTAGGGCTCTTCTGCCAGATATACAGATGGCTTGAGGCATGCTGGCCTTTGTCAGTAAGTGTAAGGAAGGCAGACAGATAACCCCAAAGAACCCAGTTTTCATCACTTTTGGGTACATACAGAAAACAAATGATGACAAATGGAACAAACACACAAGTACTGTGGAAAACAAAAAGACTTCAGAGACTATCTACATAGGTAATTTTTCCTTTTAACTGTTTACCCTAGGTGACAGACAAATCCTCCATTCAAAAATTCTTTTTTCACTGATTCTTGGATAAAGGCCAAAGTAGAAAAACTTTTTAGTAAAGTTATGTAGACAAATTCATAACTAGCATTTAAAAATAATTCTCAAAGAACCTAGGCAATTTAATTTGCTGCCTGTTAAGCCTCAGTTTATTTCTGTAAAAATGGAAAGAATAACTCAAAGAGATTTTGTAACTATTCAGTAAGAAAATGTATATAAAATGTTTAGCACAAAATAAATGCTCAACAAGTAGGAGCCATTTATGTTAAATAGAATAATATGAACTAACTAGTAATCAGAAATAAGTTATTAAAATATAGTCCTGCAAGTAAGAATTGAGGGGGAGTTTGGTCTAAATTAACTGGATTTCTTTTGACATCACTGCAGATATTTCTATTGCAGCATGTGAGACTACTTACTGTCCCTTCTTCCTGCTGGTACACAATATTTTAAATGATGAAGTAGCTTTTAAACATGGTTCATGGAAATCTGTGAATACTTGGTCATCTTTCTGAAGTTACTGTAATAGTACCCATAAACCCCTCAAGCCAGCAATGTTCTCTGATCTGAGGAAATTGCCTCAGTGAGTCATGTATAAATTCTCAACAGTAAGCTGCACAGAAATTTTGATCAATATCTTTTATGGGAAAAATTGCACTTCTGGATAATGAATCTTTTCCTCATAGATGTACAGTTTGGAACAAAATTTCAGACCATGCTTAGAATTACACAATTGCTGTGAATCAGTTAAAGTGGCAGAAATGAATAAGTGAGTGGGTTTTTATTTCTTTATTTGTTTTAAATCTGTTGTCTTTGCAAATAAATCATTAAAATACAAGAACTAGGGAAAACATCTTAAGGTTTTAGAAATTATATATACTTGTTTATTATGATTTAAATAGGTTTAATTCAATTAAATGCATCCATGTATTTATCGCATTGGCTAATATATAATAATAAGACACAATTCTTGTTCTCAAGGAGCTAGTAACATCGTACAGGAAAGAAATAATAGCACAAACAATATCTTCTGTAACAAATCAAATGAGATGTGCAAAGCACCATATGTGAAATAAAAAACATTATGGTGCTGGAGGTGAGGGACCCATGAATTGAACCTCTGTCCCCTCCTCAAAGCACAGTAAAATGGCAGTAAAGAGGGACTAGTTTTTAAAGTATGAACCAATCAGCTTAATCAAAGGATTTGCACAAGTTTTCAGTTTTTCAACACAGACCTGCAGACTATAATTTGTAGAGGAAATAGTCCCCTTCCCCTACTTTTTGGTTTCTTTGGTGGCAAAAGTTAAATTTTGTTGCATCAAAAATAATAAAAAAGTATGAACTAAAAAGGACAAAGGGAATGGAAAGAAATTGATAATAAAGATTTGGAAGCTGTCAAAGTAGGTGAATAAATGATCTGAGATAAATAAAGACTGAAAAGTAATTCGAGTTAAATGGCAGAATTCTTGGCACAAAGTACACGGGTGAATTTGGGGCTACAAACTGAAGAATTAATTGAAAGATTGTTTAGAAGGAAGCTAGTCCCCTCTATTTTTTTAAAATCGTACTTTAAGTTCTGGGGTACATGTGCAGATCTTGCAGGATTGTCACATAGGTACATACATGCGGTGGTTTGCTGCCTCCATGCTTCCGTCACCTACATCAGACACTTCTCCCAGTGTTATCCCTCCCAAACCTCCCCAGCCCTCTGGCTGTCCCTTCCATAGCTCCCCAACCCCCAATAGACCCCAGTGTGTGATGTTCCCCTCCCTGTGCCCATGTGCTCTCATTGTTTAACACTTGCCTATGAGTGAGACTATGTGGTATTTGGTTTTCTGTTCTTGTGACAATTTGCTAAGGATGATGGTTTCCAGATTCATCCATATCCCTACAGAGGACATGAACTCATCCTTTTTTATGGCTGCATAGTATTTCATGGTGTGTAGGTGCCACAATTTCTTTATCCAGTCTATCATTGATGGGCATTTGGGTTGGTTCCAGGTCTTTGCTATTGTAAACAGTGCCACAATGAACATATGTGTGCATGTGT
>NW_016108185.1:253566-254157 GCF_001604975.1 Cebus imitator | reverse complement strand
ATGCAACTTCTTATGGTGAATGAACACACAGCAGAGCAGTTTGATATATACGTTTCTCCATTGTTTTCGACTCGACGATACCGCAAATTCTTATAAACCTGTATATGGCTGGAAATATCGGTTTCTACAATATGCAAAGAAAGGGTTTCTGAACTGCTACATTCACACATCAGTTT
Organism: Cebus imitator; assembly: GCF_001604975.1. Lineage (NCBI taxonomy): Eukaryota > Metazoa > Chordata > Mammalia > Primates > Cebidae > Cebus > Cebus imitator. The sequence continues at coordinate 253,981 of NW_016108185.1, read as the reverse complement.
AACTCTCTAAGTTGAATGTACGCTTTGACAATCATTCTGGTACATAGCTCCGTTTTGGTTTTAGAGCTAGATGTTTCCCATTACATCCTCTACTCCCGTTCACTCAGGAATATCCAAACGCAGCTTTTAAAAGAAACGTGTTTCTAACTCGATGAATCTAAACATAGATGCCACTTCCTAAGGTGAATGAAAACACAACACAGCAGTTTGATATATACGTTTCTCCAGTGTTTAAGACTCGATGTTACCGACAACTCTTATATACCAGTATATGGCTGGAAATATCTTTTTCTACACATACCAAAAAAAAAAAAAAGGTTTCTGAACTGCTATATTCACATATCAGCTTAACCCTGTAAGTTGTATGTAGGCTTTGACAATCATTCTGCTACATAGCTCCGTTTTAGTTTTAGAG
>NW_016108185.1:242179-251656 GCF_001604975.1 Cebus imitator | reverse complement strand
ATATAAGTTTCTCCAGTGTTTTAGACTCGATGTTACCGCTAATTCTTATATACCAGTATATGGCTGGAAATATCTGTTTCTACACTCTCCAAAGAAAGGGTTTCTAAACTGCTACATTCACACATCAGTTTAAATCTGTAGGTTGAATGTACGCTTTGACAATCATTCCGCTAGAAACTCCCTTTTGGTTTTAGAGGTAGATATTTCCGATTACATCCTATACCCCCATTCACTCAGGAATATCCAATCGAAGCTTTTAGAAGAAAGGGGCTTCTAACTCGATCAATCGAAACAGATGCAACTTCCTAAGGTGAACGAACACACAGCAGAGCAGTTTGATATATACGTTTCTCCCGTGTTTTAGACTCGATCTTACTGCTAATTCTTATATACCTGTATATGGCTGGAAATATCTGTTTCTAGAAACTCCAAATAAAGGGTTTCTGAACTGCTACATTGACACATCAGTTTAATTTTGTAAGTTGTATGAACGCATTGACAATCATTCTGCTAGATAGCTCCATTTTGGTTTTATTGCCAGATATTTCCCATTACATCCTATACTGCCATTCTCCCAGGATTATCCAAACGCAGCTTTTAAAAGAATCGTGTTTCCAGCTCAATGAATCTAAACATAGATGCTACTTCCTAAGGTGAAGGAACACACAGCAGAGCAGTTTGATACAAACGTTTCTCCAGTGTTTTAGACTCCATCTCACCGCTAATTCTTATATACGCGTATTTGCCTAGGAATATCTGTTTCTACAATCTCTAAAGAAAGTGTTTCTGAACTGCTACGTTCACATGTCATTTTAACGATGCAAGCTGAATGTGCGCTTTGACAATCATTCTGCTATATAAATCCGTTTTGGTTTTAGAGCCAGATATTTCCCATTACATACTGTACTCCCATTCACTCAGGAATATCCAATCACAGCTTTTAGAAGAAACTTGTTTCTAACTCGATGAATCTAAACATTGATGCAACTTTCTAAGCTGAGCGAACACAGAGCAGAGCAGTTTGATATGATCGTTTCTCCAGTGTTTCAGACTTGATGTTACCTCTAATTCTTATATACCTGTATATGGCTGAAAATATCTGTTTCTACATTCTCCAGAGAAAGGGTTTCTGAACTGCTACATTCACACCTCAGTTTAACTACTTAAGTTAAATGTACACTTTGACAATCTTTCTGCTAAAGAGCTCCGTTTTTGTTTAGAGCCAGATATTTCCCATTACATCCTATACTCCCATTCACTCAGGAATATGCAAACGCAGTTTTTCTAAGAAAAGTTTTTGTAACTCTACGAATCTAAACATAGGTGCAACTTCCTAAGGTGAACGAAACACAGCAGAACAGTTTGATATATACGTTTCTCCAGTATTTCAGACTTGATCGTACCGCTAACTGTTACATACCTCTACATTGCTGAAAATATCTGTTTCTACTATCTGCAAAGAAAGGGTTTCGGAACTGATACATTCACACATCACTTTAACTCTGTGAGTTGAATGTATGCTTTCACAATCATTCTGCTATATAGATCCGTTTTGGTTTTAGAGCCAGATATTTCAAATTATATCCTATACTCCCATTCACTCAATAATATGCAAACGCAGCTTTCCGAAGAAACGTGTTTCTAACTCGATGAACCTAAACATCGATACAACTTCCTAAGGTGAATGAACACAAAGCAGAGAAGTTTGATATATACGTTTCTCCAGTGTTTTAGATGCGATCTCATATCTAATTCTAATATACCTGTATACGGCTGGAAATATCTGTCTCTACACTCTCCAAAGAAGGGGTTTCTGAACTGCTACATTCACACATCAGTATAAATATGTCAGTTAAATGTACACTTTGGCAATCATTCTGCTAAAGAGCTCCGTTTTTGTTTTAGAGTCAGATATTTCCCATTACATCCTATACTCCTATTCACCCCGGAATATCCAAAAGCAGGTTTGAGAAGAAACGTGTTTCTAACTCGATGAATCTAAACATAGATGCAACTTCTTAATGTGAACGAACAGACAGCAGAGCAGTTTGATATATACGTTTCTCCAGTATTTCAGAATTCATCTTACCGCTAATTCTTATATCCCTGTATATGGCTTGAAATGTCTGTTTCTACAGTCTGCAAAGAAAGGTTTCTGAACTGCTGCATTCACACATCAGTTCAACTCTCTAAGTTGTATGTACGCTTTGACAATCATTCTGCTAGATAGCGTCGTTTTGGTTTTAGAGCCAGATATTTCCTTTTACATCCTATACTCCTGTTCACCCTGGAATATCCAAACGCAGCATTGAGAAGAAACGTGTTTCTAACTCGATGAATCTAAACATAGATGCAAATTTGTAAGGTGAACGAACACACAGCGGAGCAGTTTGATATATACGTTTGTCCTGTGTTTTACACTCGATTTACTGCTAATTACATATACCTGTATAAGGGTACAAATATCTGTTTCTACGATCTCGAAAGAAAGGGTTTCTGAACTACTACATTCACCCATCAGTTTAACTCTATAAGTTGAATGTACCCTTTGACAATCATTCTGCTATATAGCTCCGTTTTGGTTTTAGAGCCAGATATTTCCCATTACACCCTATACTTCCTTTCACTCAGGAATATCCAAACGAATCTTTTAGAAGAAACGTGTTTCTAATTCGATGAATCTAAACATAGATGGAACTTCCTAAGGTGAACGAACACAAAACAGAGCAGTTTGATATATACGTTTCTCCAGTGTTTCAGTCATCATCTTACTGCTAATTCTTATATACCTGTATATGGCTGAAAATATCTGTTTATACACTTTCCAAAGAAAGGGTTTCTGAACTGCTACATTCACACATCAGTTTAACTCTGTAAATTGAATGTTGCTTTGACAATCATTCTGCTATATAGCTCCGTTTTGGTTTTAGAGCCAGATATTTCCCATTACATCCTATACTCCCATTCACTCAGAAATATCTAAACCCATCTTTTAGAGAAACGTGTCTTTAACTCGATGAATCTAATCATAGATGCAACTTCCTAAGGTGAACGAACACACAGCAGAGCAGTTTGATATATACGTCTCTCCAGTGTTTTAGTCTCAATCTCACCTCTAATTCTTATATACCAGTATACGGCTGGTAATATCTGTTTCTACACTCTCCAAGGAAAGGGTTTCTGAACTGCTACATTCACACATCCGTTTACCTATGTAAGTTAAATGTACACTTTGCAATCATTCTGCTACATAGCTCCGTTTTGATTTTAGAGCCAGATATTTCCCATTACATCCTATACTCCCATTCACTCAGGAATATAGAAACGAAGCTTTTAGAAGAAACGTGTTCTAACTCGATGAATATAAACACAGATGCAACTTCCTACGGTGAAGGAACACACAGCAGAGCACTTTGATATATACGTTTCTCCAGTGTTTCAGACTTGATCTTACCGCTAATTCTTATATATCTGTATATGGCTGGAAATATCTGTTTCTACACTCTCCAAAGGAAGGGTTTCTTAACTGCTACGTTCACACATCAGTTTAACTCTGTAATTTGAATATGTGCTTTGACAATCATTCTGTTATATAACTCAATTTTCGTTTTATAGCTAGATATTTCCCATTACATAATATTCTCACATTCACTCAGGAATATCCACACCCAGCTATTAGAAGAAACGTGTTACTAACTCGATGAAAATAAACATAGATGCAACAAACTAAGGTGAATGAACACACAGCAGAGCAGTTTGGTATATGTATTTCTCCAGTGTTTTAGACTCGATCTAACCGCTAATTATTGTATACCTGTATATGGCTGGAAATATCTGTTTCTACAATCTCCAAAGAAAGGGGTTCTGAACTGCTACATTCACACATCAGTTTAACCCTATAATTTGAATGCATGCTTTGACAATCATTCCGCTAGATTGCTCCCTTTTGGTTTTAGAGCCATATTTCCCATTACATCCTATTCTCCCTTTCACTCAGGAATATACAAACACAGATTTTAGAAGAAACGTGTTTCTAACACGATGAATCTAAACATAGATGCAACTTCTAAAGGTGAACGAATACACAGCAGAGCAGTTTGATATATAGGTTTCTCCATTGTTTTAGACTGGACGTTACTGCTAATTCTTATAAACCTGTATATGGCTGGAAATATCGGTTTCTACAATCTGCAGAGAAAGGGTTTCTGAACTGCGACATTCACACATCAGTTTAACTCTCTAAGTTGAATTTACGCTTTGACAGTGATTCTGCCGCATAGCTCTGTTTTGGTTTTAGAGCCAGATATTTCCCATTACATCCTATACTCCCATTCACTCAGGAATATCCAAACGAAGCTTTTAGAAGAAACGTGTTTCTAACTGGATGAACCTAAACATAGATGCAACTTCCTAAGGTGAACGAACACACAGCAGAGAAGTTTGATATATGTATTTCTCCAGAGTTTTTGACTCGATCTTACCACTAATTCTTATATACCTGTATATGGCTGGAAATATATGTTTCTACAATCTCCAAAGAAAGGGTTTCTGAACTATTACATTCAAACATCAGTTTAACTCTGTAAGTTGAATGTAGGCTTTGACAATCATTCCGCTGGATAGCTCCGTTTTTGTTTTAGAGCCAGATATTTCCAATTACATCCTATAATACCATTCACTCCGGAATATCCAAACGCATGTTGTAGAAGAAACGTGCTTCTAAGTCGATGAATCTAAATATAGATGCAACTTCCTAAGGTGAATGAACACACAGCACAGCAGTTTCATATATAAGTTTCTCCAGTGTTTTAGACTTGATCTTACCGGTAATTCTTATATACCTCTATGTAGCCGGAAATACCTGTTTCCACAATCTCCAAAGAAAGGGTTTCTGAACAGCTTTATTCACACATCTGTTTAGCTCTGTAAGTTGAATGCAAGCTTTGACAATCCTTCTGCTACATAGCTCCGTTTTGGTTTTAGAGCCAGATATTTCCCATTACATTCTATACTCCCATTCACTCATGAATATCCAAACGAAGGTTTTAGAAGAAACGTGTTTCTAACTCGCTGAATCTAAAGATAGATGCCACTTCCTAACGTGAACAAACACTCAGCAGAGCAGTTTGATATATACGTTTCTCCAGCGATTTAGACTAAATGTTATCACTAATTCTCATATATGTGTATGTGACTGGAAATATCTGTTTCTACACTCTCCAAAGAAAGGGTTTCTGAACTGCTACATTCACACATCAGTTTACCTCTGTAAGTGGAATGTACGCTTTGCCAATCATTCTGCTAGATAGCTCCTCTTTTGTTTTAGAGCCACATATTTCCCATTACATCCTATACTCCCATTCACCCAGGAATATTCAAACGCAGCTTTTCGAAGAAAAGTGTTTCTAACTCGATGAATCTAATCATAGATGCAACTTCCTAAGGTGAACAAACACACAGCAGAGCAGTTTGATATACGTTTGTCCAGTGTTTTAGACTGGATCTTATCGCCAATTCTTATATGCCTGTATATGGCTGTAAATATCTGTTTCTAAACTCTCCAAAGAAAGGGTTTCTGAACTGCTACATTCACACATCAGTTCAACTCTGTAAGTTGAATATACGCTTTGACAATCATTCTGCTACATAGCTCCATTTTGGTTTTAGAGCCAGATATTTCCTATTATATCCTATACTCCTATTCACTCAGGAATATCCAAACGAAGCTTTTGGAGGAAACGTGTTTCTAACTGGATGAATGTAAACATAGTTGCAACATCCTAAGGTGAACGCACACACAGCAGAGCAGTTTGATATATACGTTTCTCCAGTGTTTCAGTCATCATCTTACTGCTAATTCTTATATACCTTTTTATGGCTGAAAATATCTGTTTCTACTCTCTCCAAAGAAAGGGTTTCTGAACTGCTACATTCACACATCTGTTTAACTCTGTACATTGAATGTACGCTTTGACAATCATTCTGCTGTATAGCTCCGTTTTTCATATTAGCGGCAGATATTTCCCATTACATCCTATACTCCCATTTACTCAGGAATATCTAAATGGAGCTTTTAGAGGAAACATGTTTCTAAGTCAATGAACCTAAACATAGATTCAACTTCCTAAGGTCAACGAACACACAGCAGAGCAGTTTGATATATACGTTTCTCCATGGTTTTAGACTCTATGTTACCGCTAATTCTTTTTTTTTTTTAGGTGGAGTTTTGCTCTTGTTACCCAGGCTGGAGTTCAATGGCGCTATCTCGTCTCACTGCAACGTCTGCCTCCTGGGTTCAAGCAATTCTCTTTCCTCAGCCTCCTGAATAACTGGGATTACAATCACGTGCCACAATGCCCAGCTAATTTTTTGTATTTTTAGTAGACATGGGGTTTCACCACGTTGACCAGGATGGCCTCGAACTCTTGACATCAAGATGCATCCGCCTCGGCCTCCCAAAGTGCTGGGATTACAGGCTTGAGCCACCGCTCCCGTCCCCCGCTAATTTTTATATACCTGTATATGGTTGGAAATATCTGTTCTACATTCTCCAAAGACAGGGTTTCTGAACTGCTACATTCACATATCAGTTTAACTCTGTCTGTTGAATGTATGCTTTGACAATCATTCTGCTAGATATCTCCGTTTTGGTTTTAGAGCCAGATATTTCCTATTACATTCTATAGTCCCATTCACTCAGGAATATCCAAACGCAGCTTTTAGAAAAAACGTGTTTCTAACTCAATGAATCTAAACATAGATGCAACATCTTAAGGTGAATGAACACACAGCAGAGCAGTTTGATATATGCGTTTCTCCAGTGTTGTAGACTCGATCTTACCGCTAATACTGATATACCTTTATATGGCTTGAAATATATGTTTCTACAATCTCCAAAGAAAGGGTTTCTGAACTGCTACGTTCACACATCAGTATAACTCTGGTAGTTCTATGAATGCTTTGACAATCATTCAGCTATAAAGCTCCGTTTTGGTTTTAGAGCCAGATATTTCCCATTACATCCTGTATTCCCATTCACCCAGGAATATCCAAACGCAGCTTTTAGAAGAAACGTGTTTCTAACTCCATGAATCTAAACATAGATGCAACTTCCTAAATTGAATGAACACACAGCAGAGCAGTTTGATATATACGTTTCCCTAGTGTTTTATGCTCTATGTTACCGCTAATTGTTATATGCCTGTATATGGCTGGAAATATCTGTTTGTACACTCTCCAAAGAAAGGCTTTCTTAACTGCTACATTCACACCTGAGGTTAACTCTGTAAGTTGAATGTATGCTTTGACAATCATTCTGCTAGATAGCTCCGTTTTGGTTTTAGAGCCAGATATTTCCCATTCCATCCTATACTCCCATTCACTCAGGAATATCCAAACGCAGTTTTAGAAGACACGTGTTTCTAACTCGATGATTCTAAACATAGATGCAACTTCCTAAGGGGAACGAACACACAGCAGAGCAGTTTGATATATACGATTCTCCAGTGTTTTAGACTCGATCTCACCTCTAATTCTAAAATACCTGCATATGGCTGGAAATATCTGTTTCTACACTTGTCAAAGAAAGGGTTTCTGAACTGCTGCATTCGCTCATGAGTCAAACTCCGTAAGGTGAATGTATTCTTTTACAATCATTCTGCTATATAACTCTGTTTTGGTTTTATAGCCAGATATTTCCCATTACATCCTATACTTCCATTCACCCAGGAATATCCAAGCGTGGCTTTTAGAAGAAACGTGTTTCTAACTCGATGAACCTAAACATAGATGCAACTTCTTAAGGTGAATGAACACACAGCAGAGGAGTTTGATATATACTTTTCTCCAGTGGTTTAGACTCGACCATACCGCTAATTCTTATATACGTGTATATGGTTGGAAATATCTGTTTCTACACTCTCCAAAGAAAGGGTTTCTCAACTGCTGCATTCACGCATCAGTTTAACTCTGTACGTTGCATGTACACTTTGACAATCATTCTGTTATATAGCTCCGTTTTGGTTTTAGAATGAGATATTTCCCATCACATCCAATACTCCCATTCACTCAGGAATATCCAAACGCAGCTTTTAGAAGAAACGTGTTTCTAACTCGATGAATCTAAACATAGATCCAACTTCCTAAGGTGAATGAACAAACAGCAGAACAGATTGAGTTATACGTTTCTCCTGTGTTTTAGACTGATCGTACTGCTAATTATTATATACCTGTGTATTGCTGGAAATATCTGTTTCTACACTCTCCAAAGAAAGGATTTCTGTACTGGTATGGACACATATCAGTCTAACTGTCTAAGCTGAATGTACTCTTTGACAAACATTCTGCTATATAGCTCCGTTTTGGTTTTAGAGCCAGATATTTCCCATTATATCCTATACTCCCATTCACTCAGGAATATCCAAACGCAGGTATTAGAAGAAACGTGTTTCTAACTCGATGAATCTAAACATAGATGCAACTTCCTAAGGTGAAGGAACACACAGCATAACATTTTGCGATACACTTTTCTCCAGTGTTTTAGTCTCTATCTTACCGCTAATTCTTATATACCTGTATATGGCTTTAAATATCTTTTTCTACACTCCCCAAAGAAAGGGTTTCTGAACTGCTTCATTGACACCTCGGTTTGTCTCTGTAAATTGAATAACACCTTGACAATCATTCTGCTAGATAGCTCCGTTTTGGTTTTTGAGCCAGATATTTACCATGACATACTATACTCCCATTCACTCAGGAATAGCGAAACACAGCTTTTAGAAGAAATGTGTTTCTAACTAGATGAATCTAAACATAGACGCAACTTCCTAAGGTGGATGAACACACAGCAGAGCAGTTTGATATATACATTTCCCCAGTGTTTTAGTCTCGATCATACCGCTAATTCTTATATAGCTTTATATGGATGGAAATACCTGCTTCTACACTATCCAAAGAAAGGGTTTCTGAACATTCACACATCAGTTTAACTCTGTAAGTTGAATGTACACTTTGACAATCATTCTGCTATATAGCTCCGTTTTGGTTTTAGAACCAGATAATTTCCATTACATCCTTTACTTCCATTCACTCAGGAATATCCAAACGCTGCTTTTTGAAGAAACGTGTTTCTAACTCTATGAATCTAAATATAGATGTAACTTCCTAAGGTAAACGAACACACAGGAGAGCAGTTTGAGATATACGTTTCTCCAGTGTTTTAGACTCGATCTTACCGCTAATTCTTATATACCTGTAAGAGGCCAGAAATATATGTTTCTACAGTCTCCAAAGAAAGGGTTTCTGAACTGCTACATTCACACATCAGTTTAACTCTGTAAGTTGAATGTACACTTTGACAATCATTCTGCTATATAGCTGCGTTTGGTTTAGAGCCTAATGTTTCCCATTACTTCCTATTCTCCCATTCACTCAGGAATATCCAAACTCAGCTTTTAAAATAAAAGTGTTTCTAACTCG
>NW_016108185.1:230833-233927 GCF_001604975.1 Cebus imitator | reverse complement strand
AATGGAACAGAACAGAGATCTTGGAGACAACACAGCATATCTACAACCATCTGATCTTTGACAAACCAGACATAAACGAGCAATGGGGAAAGAATTCCCTGTTCAATAAATGGTGTTGGAAAAGCTGGCTAGCCATGTGCAGAAAGCAGAAACTGGACCCCTTCCTGACACCTTACACTAAAATTAACTCCAGATGGATTAAAGACTTAAACATAAGACCTAACACCATAAAAACCCTAGAAGAAAATCTAGGCAAAACCATTCAGGATGTAGGCGTAGGCAAGGACTTCATGATCAAAACACCAAAAGCATTGACAACAAAAGCCAAAATAGAGAAATGGAAACTAATCAAACTCCACAGCTTCTGCACAGCAAAAGAAACAATCATTAGAGTGAATCGGCAACCAACAGATTGGAAAAAAATTTTTGCAGTTCTCCCATCCGACAAAGGACTGATATCCAGAATTTACAAAGAACTAAAACAGGTTTACAGGAAAAAAACTAACAAGCCCATTCAAAAGTAGGCAAAGTATATGAACAGTCACTTTGCAAAAGAAGACATAGGTGAGGCCAACAAACATATGAAAAAATGCTCATCATCAGTGGTCATCAGAGAACTGCTAATCAAAACTACATTGAGATACCATCTCACGCCAGTTATAATGGTGATCATTAAAAAGCCTGGAGACAACATATGCTGGAGAGGATGTGGAGAAATAGGAACACTTTTACACTGTTGGTGGGAGTGTAAATTAGTTCAGCCATTGTGTAAGACAATGTGGCGATTCCTCAAGGACCTAGAAATAGAAATTCCATTTGAACCAGCAATCCCATTACTTTGTGTATATCCAAAGTATTACAAATCGTTCTACTGTAAGGACATGTGCACACGAATGTTTATTGCAGCACTGTTTACAATAGCAAAGACCTGGAACCAACCCAAATGCCATCGACGATAGACTGGATAAGGAAAATGTGGCACATATACACCATGGAATGTTATACAGCCATCAAAAACGATGAGTTTTGTTCCTTTGTAGGGACATGGATGAACCTGGAAAGCATCACTCTCAGCAAACTGACAGAAGAGCAGAAGATCAAACACCGCATGTTCTCACTCATAGGCGGGTGTTGAACAATGAGAACACATGGACACNCACTCATAGGCGGGTGTTGAACAATGAGAACACATGGACACCGGGAGGGTAGCACTATACACTGGGGTCAGTTGGGGGGAAATAGTGGAGGGACAGTGGGGGGTGGGAAGCTGGGGAGAGATAGCAAGGGGAGAAATGCCAGATGTAGGTGATGGGGAGGAAGGCAGCAAATCACACTGCCACGTGTGTTCCTATGCAACAATATTGCATGTTCTTCACATGTACCCCTAAACCTAAAATGCCATAAAATAAGTAAATGGGGAAAAAACACATAGAGGTAACTTCCTAAGGTGAACGAACACACAGCAGAGCAGTTTGAGATATATGTTTCTCCAGTGTTTTAGACTCGATCTTACCGCTAATTCTTATATACTTGTATATGGCTGGAAATATCTGTTTCTACACTCTCCAACAGAAGGCTTTCTGAAATGCTACATTCAAACGTCAGTTTAACTCTGTAAGTTTAATATTCACCTTGACAATTATTCTGCTAGATAGCTCCGTTTTGGTTTTAGAACCAGATATTTCCTATTAAATCCTAAACTGCCTTTCACTTAGGAATATATAAACGTAGCTGTTGGAAAAAAAGTGTTTCTTAATAGATGAAAATAATCATAGATGCAACCTCTTAAGGTGAATGCACACACAGCAGATCAGTTGGAGATATACGTTTCTGCAGTGTTTTAGACTCGATCTTACCGCTAATTCTTATATACAGGTACATGGCTGGAAATATCTGTTTCTACACTCTCCAAAGAGAGGGTTTCTGAACTGCTACATTCACATGTCAGTTTAAATCTGTAAGTTCAATATACCTTGACAATCATGCTACTAGATAGCTCCGTTTTGGTTTTAGAGCCAGATATTTCCCATTTCATCCTATACAACCTTTCACTCAGGAATATCCCAATGCAGCTTTTAGAAGAAACGTGTTTGTAACTTGATCGATCTAAACATAGATGCAACTTCCTAAGGTGAACAAACACAGCAGAGCAGTTTGAGATATACGTTTCTCCAGTGTTTCAGACTCGACCTTACGGCTAATTTTACATACCTGTATATGGCTGGAAATATCTGCTTCTACACTCTCCAAAGAGAGGGTTTCTGAACTGCTACATCCACACATCAGTTTATCTCTGTAAGTTGAATATATACCTTGAGCATCATTCTGCTAGATGGCTCTGTTTTGGTTTTAGAGCCAGAAAACTCCCATTGCATCCTATACTCCTATTCACTCAAGAATATCTAAACGCAGCTTTTAGAAGAAACGTGTTTCTAAATCGATGAATCTAAACATAGATGCAACATCCTAATGTCAACGAACACACAGCAGAGTAGTTTGAGATATACCTTTCTCCAGTGATTTAGACTCCATCTTATCGCTAATTGTTGTATAACTATATATGGCTGGTAACATCTGTTTCTACACTCTCCAAAGAAAGGGTTTCTGAACTGCTACATTGACACATCAGTTTACCTCTGTAAGGTGAATATACACCTTGACAATCATTCTGCTAGATAGCTCCGTTTTTGTTTTAGAGCCAGGTATTTCCCATTTCATTCTTTACTCCCATTCACTCAGGAATATCCAAACGCAGCTTTTAGAAGAAACGTGTTTGTAACTCGAGGAATCTCAGCACAGATGCAAAGTCGTAAGGTGAACGAACACACAGCAGAGCAGTTTGAGATATGCGTTTCTTGAGTGTTTTAGACTCGACTTTACCTCTAATTCTTATATACCTGTATATGGCTGGAAATATCTGTTTCTACACTTTGTAAGGAAAGGGTTTCTGAACTGCTACATTCACCATCAGTTTAACTCTGTAAGTTGAATATACTCCTTGACAATCTTTCTGCTGCAGAGCTCCCTTTTGGTTTTAGAGCCAGATATTTTCCATTACATCCCATACTAACATTCACTCAGGAATATCCAAACG